>NW_027466471.1:7532500-7732500 GCF_050575085.1 Anarhichas minor | reverse complement strand
TCCCTGCCTGCATCCATCAATTAAACCCATTTTTTCCAATTTGGTTAATTAAAGTGTAACATCTGATGTTCTGTTTCAGAGTTGAGCTCCGAGAACCTGCGCACCTGCTTTCAGATCGTTATTGCCTACTTATATTTGTCTGCCACAGACTTCCTGCAGGTGAGGCACACACACACACACACACACACACTCTCATATAATCCACATACATTGTAAAGGACTTCATACATGCTCAATTCATTTCTTTCTCTACAGAACTATGCAGAGTCTTTGTGTCGAGCTTTCTGCAATATGCTGAAAGACATCACGAATGAGGGACAGGTTCAAGTGTTAAAGGTACTGTCAATCCGTCCTTCTCACACACAGAACTACGTGTCTCACCTCTGTTTACTCTTTATATCTCTCTCTCCTGAGTTTTTCATTCTCCCTCCTTAAGTTCCACCAGTGTTTGTTTGTTTTGTCGGTGTGGCCCGGTTTATAGCAGGTGCACTAGAAGTGGCATTGAAGGCGTTTATAAACCGACTGTTGTTTTTGTCATGACTACTTTCCCACAATCGTGACGAAGGCAGCGCAGACCAGGTCCACTCCTTCTGTCCTTTCGTCTTTTTTTGCCCTGTTAAAGTTTTTGGGGGTTTTCTATTTTCCGATGCGAGCGTCCAAGTTCAGAGGATGTCGTATGCTGCACGCATTTTAATATCACAAATTTGTGATTTGTGATATTGGGCTGTACAAAATAATTGAATTGAATATCGCCCTACCATATACACATCTTAACCGTTTGTTAAAAGGAAACTCTATAAAATACCTTACTGTATAGCTTAGGCTGTACAGCGATTCTGGGTCAATAGGATCCCCAAACCTTGTACTGAAAAAGTGCTGCGACGGTCGCATCGCTGCCGGTACAAAAGGTTTACCTGAGAATTAAAAGACAATCATTTGAATACTGACATCAGCTTTGGTCTGGCTAAATCTCAGCCTGTCTTTTGATAATGTTGACCATAAAGGCTTCTGCATAGGTTCGTTATTGAAGTCGAGATATCTGGTATGGACCTCAGCTGGTTCATATCTTAAAGGCAGGGGCCGTGTTAACACCATTGCAATCATACAGTAAATCTGAAAGAACCACCATCTCAGTGGAGTTCCTCAGGTTGTAGTTCTAGGGCCATTCTGGAGCCATTCTCAATTTTGTATAACGTTAGCATGTTTTCACTGAAAGATAATTGTCTGTGACTGTTTCTATTACTGGCAAATGTATGTTGTTTCAACCAGAAGCTCTGAACAGTAAGCCGCGCTGTGGGTGTGCTTTGCATGTGCGATGTTGGTAGACTTTTTGAATCGTCGTTTCTTTTGGTGTGCTCTCTGACTTTCAGTCGGTGCATGTGTGTGTGTGTGTGTGTGTGTGCGTGTACATGACAGTGTGCACATGTGCTGTTTGCGCCGCTTCAGCAGTGTATGTATGCAGAAAGATCACAAGGCCGTAGAGCTTTATCTCAGTGAAGCTCGGTGGCATTACGGCACATCTGGCTCCTGCTAATCCTTTGTTTTGGGGAAAAGAGAGCCAGCTGACTATAAACCTGTCAACCTACACATGCACACGGCAGCTCACCCCACATGGGCTCCCTGAGAACAGAGGGATCAAAGTAATCAGCATGCGTTTCTATGAAAAGTTCATTATGCAAGACAGATATAGCCCCTCACTGTCTCTGTGCTGCGAGTTTGCTCGCTGACCTTTTGAGTTAAATATTCTCATTTGATGGTTTCATTTGGGAAAATGCCATTTGTGATGTTTCAGTGTTACATCATCATGCTGGTGTGGTCTGGATTTATGTTATAGGCTAATGAGAATGGAACGATCTTTTACTGGTTGAACCCAGCCCCTGCCCTTTAAGATTACTTTACGTGGCTAAATGTAGATATGACGGAGGTATTTTTCTGACCATCAAAGCGAGCACATCGATTACTGAACCGCTCTAATATTATCAAGAAGGTAAGATGTATTGCTGTTGTATTACAGTGGATTGCATTATTTTACAGCTGAGTGCACATCCTCACACTGTAGGTAGGAATGCCGACAGTGCCTCTGTCAAGTTATATTTGACTCTTACATGCTTCATATTTCGGCTTTGTTTTTTGTTGCTGTACTTGAGCTGCAGAACTCGAGTATTCTTTTGATTTCAGCTTCAATGCCTCGCAGAGAGCTCATTTAAATGTCTTGCCACATACTGTAGGTCAGACCCTCAATTAAAAGGAGGATCCTCGACACTCGTTTAATATCTCTCAAAGACGCAGCTCCCGCTAACTCCCCCCCGTACGTCCTCCCACTCTTTGTCTCTACATCATCCTGTGCCCGACCCGAATCTTCTCTCGTTTGGCACACACCCTCTCCGGCCCGAGTTCTCCCCTTCTGTTCCGCTCGTCTCTCCTTGCCGCTCTTCCTAACTGCCCTCTCTCGACTCTCCTCCTCCCTCTCTCCCCGTGTCTCGGCAGGTGGTGGAGATAGCTTTAAAGGTTAGCCCCGTACTGGGAGCCCACATGTTCCAGCCCCTGCTGCCAGCTGTCTTCAGAGGCATTGTGGCCGGCGAGGTGAGTTTGACCCGGACATTTTTCACAGATCTGGACCTGTAATGGTGTTATATTGCCTGTGGTGAAATTTCACTTAATTTCCTTCTTCTTTCACTGAATGCTAAAATACTTGAGAGAAGGTCCTGCATGTACTTTCAGTTTGTCCTTTCCTGTCATGTAAAAAAGAAATAATTCTCATGGAGAATATACAGTGGTGTTTATTGATCATACAGCTCAGTTAAGGGTCACAGGCCTTTCAAGGATCCTGCTGTGTCGGTGGATCTTCTTCACCCATAACATGCTTAATGATATTGGCTTAATTTAAAAGCATGAGTGATTATGATTCACATTGCTGTGTGTGTGCGTGTGTGTGCGCGCTTTGCACAGAGGTATCCCGTGGTGATGTCCACCTACCTCGGAATCATGGGCCGCATCCTGCTCCAGAACTCCAGTTTCTTCTCGTCTCTGCTCACTCAAATGGCCTCCGAGTGCAGCCAGAAGGTGAGCGTCGATGTCCGCCCTTCATATCTGTCCACTCAGCACAGTCCCCTTTTGAAATGTGGGCGAGAGACATAACCGCAAAGTGCCTGTTAAAAGGGAATCATTCTGAACGAGACGAGGAGTAATGAGCCAAGGAATTGCAAATGGAAACATATTAAAGTTTAGAGTTGTACCCCCTTTTCCGTGAAAGTGACGTTTTTTCTTTTTTTTTTTTTTTTTTGTCTGACCAAGAGCAACACTGACTGTCAGGTTTTTACATCGTTGCCTTAATCTAAATAAATGAAAGACCTAGAGTTGTCTCTCCATCATGCCTCTCCTTTCTTTAAAATAGAGGACAAGTCAGTGAGGTTAATGAGGCGGAACAGACAGGGAAGGTGAGTTTTGCAGGCTTTTATAAGACAAAGGCTAAACCACACTTTAAAACGTTAGAATCGATCAGTGTTTCATGAGTTGCCAAACACTGTTTAAGTCACTCTTGCTCTTTAAATATTGAATTGCCGCTCCTCTGTTTGTCTCCTCGTTCTTCCCTCTATATTAACCCCCCGCACATCTCTCCTCCCTCCCCGTCCACCTCGTCTCCTCCACCCTTCTCTCCGTCCATCAGATGGAGCAGTTGCTGGGCAGCGTGATAGAGATGTGGGTCGACCGCATGGACAACATCACTCAGCCGGAGAGGAGGAAGCTGTCGTCGCTGGCTCTGCTTTCCCTCCTCCCGTCGGACAACAGGTGAGAAGCACTCGTCGTTCATCTGTCTGCAGACGGGGCTTTGAGCTGGTGAGAAGTGGATGGCATCCGCCGCGTCAGCACAGCTGGCGCCAGGGCAAATAAGGGGGAAGTGAAGACGCAAAATATTTACTCGGCTCTTGTTTGTCTTTGTAGAGCGTAGCTGGTGGACTCATCCTTATCGGGGAGGTCTGTGGCGCTAAGTGGGCACTAGCAACAGAGAATATCAGCTGCTGTTCAAAAGTTTGACGAAGACAACAGATTTGTACCCTACAGCCATAATATGCTGCACAAAATCAACAGACTTAACACCATATGGGTGCCAGTATTACGTGACAGCAGCACACGCATATATGCACAATGCAGGCATACATAGGCAGTGGGGGGTCTCCAGACACGCTTTACATGGTGCTTACAGGAGGTGTCTTCTACTAGACACACCACAACATGCTCTGTGAGTTTATAATCTGTCTAATTTACTATCTCTCTGGACCAGCCTTTAAGAGGAGGCATGCAGTGATGAGGTATTTTGATCCGGCGTTATCAGCGGCATGACGCATCTCTGCTTGTGTGCGCGCCTCCTGCTGTGAGTTAAGTTTGTGCGTCCACTTGTTTATGCAGTTATTTTGTCGAGTTGAATTGTAGTGGTGTACTTTGCATAGAAACAACAGCATCTTCTGAGGTTAGTTGCGAAAGTTTTACGACCGTTGCATGCAATGCTAGAACATTTCCACCGAAACAGTTCCTTTCCTTGCCAGATATTCACGATAAAGCACTTACTGGATCTTTAGGTTGAATCTGAGGTTGACTCGTGTACCCAAAGGGGTGGCTGTCCTACATAATGTCAAGACATGTTATCATGCTCCCACATTTACTGCTCCCAGACTTGAACCAGCATGTTGCATTGAGAGAGAGAGATGAAGCATGTTCTTGTCTTGTGTCAGTCATCACATATTAGGCTGCCATCGACACCTAAACGTGTCAGGTAGGCTGACAAGGAAGGCTGAGCACCAAACGTTTAGAGAAAGTTCTTCACTTGCCATCAAAAGAGATTTCTCATTTCACATTCTAAGTGAAACTTCTCTTGAAGTGGTTCAGAGGAGTCACTGTGGGCTTTCATGATCCCCTTTCCTCGTGTCCTCTCATCTCACTGTATATATGGTGCTGCATGTTTTTATCAAGATTTTGTGAAGCTCAGTTGTCTGCAATTGAGATATGGTTATCGCAGACGGGCATGCAATCCTTTGTTGCGCCCCCATCCTCGGTCTCACACAGCAATTGGTTATGACAGCGTTCGGCTGGTTAAGCGCTGCATGACCAATCAACGTTCTCACATACAATCAGAGCTGAAGCTGAATGAGGTCCATGGCCGCCCTTAGCAGCGTTCATTATTTGGTCTTTTTCTGACTCCGTCCGCTGCGTTCTTGTGAACGCGATATCTCAGGAACGCCCAGAGGGAATTGCTTCAAATTTGGCACAAACGTTCACCCGGACTCGAGGGGGAACTGATTGGATGTTGGAGGTCAAAGGTCACTGCGACTTCACGTCCATCCCGTTCTCATGAGATCTCGGGAGCGCCTCTGGCGAATACCTTCACATTTTGGCACAAACGGCCACTTGCACTCAAGGATGAACGAAATATATGTTGGTGGTCAAACGATTGTCTATAAGCTGTAGCAAAGTATGAAGTGACGTTGATGGCTGGCCTTGTCCGGCACAGGTAGACCTTTCCTCACAACGCTGTGTCGTTTGGCTCCACACATAATCATTCTGGTGTTGGGGGGGGGGGGGGGGGGGGAAGCACTCTGGCTTGTTTGTATTTCTTTGAACCAATCACAATTGTCTTGGCGCTAAGCACAGGATGCAGCGACAGTAGACAGCAGATAGAAGAATGAAACTCAATCATAATGACTAATCTTATAATTATTATTTTTTTACCCTAATGGTATAATTATTTTTATTTATTTTTATTATACATAAATGCATCATTGAAAAATCAGCAGTCACAAGAAAAAAAGTAAACAGTGACTCAGCTTTTCTAGCAATCATTTAGCACCACAAATTAGCGGTTGTGCTTAGAAGACAGGAAGTAAGAGCTTGTTAGAGAACAATGTAGCCTAAATATTTCTCTTGTTCTAATGCCAGTAGAAAACATGTTATCTGGATGAAGGATCAGCAAGAGGTCAGTGACATTTAGAAGAAAGAATTGGAATAATTGCGTGAATAGGTAGGTGTTCTAATTAAATGTCTAGTGTTTGTGTTTGCAATGTTGAATAAACAGCAAGACACTCTGGAGTTTGTCCATAGCAGGAGGTGGAATCTTTGGTGAACCGATATTTAGAGATGGAACTGAATTTGAATACTAGTAGTCGTAATAAGCTGATGACATTTGCATATCAGTTCTATTTGACTTGCAACACTGAATATTTTATCTCCACCCCTTACTTTTTGGGTGTCTATAAGAAAAAGTGTGGATCAGTATTATGCAGCTGTACAGTGGAGCGCACCGCTGGGAATTTGCTTCAAGGCGTAAAGCGAGAAGACTCCTCGAGTTCTGTGAAACAGCTTCACTTACACTTTTCACGGGATGATTTTTATTTAGTCCGTCAGCTGCTTTTCCTACTTAGTGATGGCACGTTAACGCATTCAAAGGAGGAAACCTGTTTGTCCGTTGATGAGGTGGACTTCTTACTTTCGGAAACTTTTGTGCAATCTAAGGGAACCAGAATGGTTCAGTTTGTATTTAACATGCACAGCCATGAGGCCATTTTCACTAAAGACTGCTTTAGTCATCAGAACCCGTTGGTATTTGTTTTGCACTACCAGTTCATCATCACTGACAATTTGCTTTACGAAGGCAGAGCAACAAGAACAAGCACCGTAGGAAATCAATATGCATACATCTTTATTGCATGGGTCTGCTGTCCTCACATTGTGTCTAATCATGATTATAACGGTGTCTTCTCAAAGTCCTGTTCAGAGGAATGTTCTCCAAGTACTCAACATTTTTATCAAAGTTCTGTTCGATGTTTGATGCAGACATTTGATCTGCACCTATAGCTTGCATTAATGCATACTTATTTTGCATTTTTTTTTTTTTTATGTAATTGCTGGTAAATTATTACTAGTAAATCAAGCTCTTCTCCAGTGTGAGATTATGCAATGATTTGGCTTTATTTGTTGTTATTCACACATATATTTTTTTAGAAACCTGTAGTTTTTGAATTCTTAACTACTTGCCCAAACGGGTAATTTGTCAGTTCTGTCATTAGAATATTTCCCAATATAATACGTAGCTTTGATATGCTTTACATTTTCCAATGCAAGAGTTGAAGAACTGAAACAATCTTGAGTCCTGTCATGAGTTATGCGCTTGCCACTTACACCCGCACTTGTGCTATTTAAGGTTTACTCTAATGATTCAAAGTTAATGATGCTCAGCAGCATCAATTTGAATCAGGGATGTTTAATTGAAATCCATTTACAACAAGCTTAGATGGACTGTATCTAATCTATGGAGGGAGAAGAAGAGCATTTAGTAAGTCTCATAGCATGTTACTCTGCTTCTCTAAAGAGGTCAGATTTGACCATAGACATTAAATCTGTAATTGCAGCTGAACACGAAAGAATCAAATATGAAATGTATTTTCTGAAAAAAAATGGTTTTGGATAACACTTAAAATGCCATTCTGTGTTCAGCCTTCACACTTCACTTCACTGTCCTCCACTCCTTTATGCTGCGAGTACGACTCCGACACAGGTGCTGTGAGCAGGCTTTGCTCCCGTCTCGTCTTCGCTCGCAGCCCGTCAGCTTTCAGATCCTGTAACCACTTACAGTGATTTGAATGGCAGGCACGAAGCAGCTAGCACTAGTCAGCCATTAGAAAATAATCACCGGACAAGTGCCGCCCGCGCTGGATAGAATTAGAATTGACGGACATGTTTAAATATGTGATAAGGGATCTTTGATACCATGCCTGCATCCAGTTGTTGCTATGGCTGCCAATTTGAGACGTTTATTCAGAAATTGTTCAGCGAGGTATTTTACGCTCCCTGGATATTAGTAGGGAAATGTTGCCGGCTGAAAGGAACAACTGTTTAAACTTCCCCTGGAGCCGTTTCCATTCTCTTTGAAGTCAATCACAACTCGTATCTGTGTGAGTGTACGCATGTACATTGAATCTACCTCCACACTACTACGTTTTCATTTTAAAACGCCTCCCTTTGCTACGTTCATGCTATCACATGATCCTCTTCTGGAGGAAAACAAACACCATCAGCCTCAACTAGCAGTAGTTTATTTCAAAACGGATGACCTTTTTGTCTATGCTAGCAGCTGTTAATTCTGCATTTGATAATGCTTCTGCTGCCTACATATGCAGGAGGCAAGCTATTATTCCAGCGCTTTGTGACAGTTCCTGTTCCAGCCCTACATGGAGCGCCCGTTTTGGGGGTGGGGCCATAAATAACATGCGCCTTGTAAGATAATATTATCGATGAAGTTTTGGTTCCTGAGGATTAGCGAGAGAACGATCAAATGTCCAGATCGGCCCTGATCAACCTTAGTGATAGATTGCGTCCTCGTGTGGTTGATGTGTGTGAGAGAGAAAGATAAAGCAAGACCTTGAATACACTTATAGCAGCAGACTATATCTTTGTTGGTGGCTACTGTAAATAAAACCCCTTATTGCAACATTTGAAAAGCATATGTTTTCATATTTTTTATCTGAATTCGTCTTTGTTTTGAGCGTGAGGTGCTAAAGAGGGGACTGCAGAGTACATTGGATGAGTCTTCTTCCCGTCTACGGCACTGAAACATCTGCACGGAGATTGTTTTTGTTCTATAAAGCTGTTTTAAAGTGAAAACGTAGTCGTGTGGATGGAGCTCCAATTTGATTGGAGAAGTACACAGTTCATGTAGGCGCAGAATAGAACAACAGTCATATGCTGAGTAGATGGATCCCCTGTTGCTGTAGCTCAGCTTTCACGTGATTTCAGTCTTGATGTCAATATTAACAAAATAAACACTAGCATAGCGATTCCCACTCATGAGAAGTAAGAGAGAGGTCTGTTTTCACTGGCTGGGTTTGTATCCGTCATGCACTGATTTTTCAATTTTTTGCCAGACTTCATGCTCAGTGAACTTCATGCAGCATTGCCTGGGGTCGACCAAGCCAAGCACCTGAACTGACAGTACCTTTGATGCATCAGTGCCCATATACCGCCACATACTCTCTCTTTGTGTCTTTGTATTCTTTTCCCTCCCTGCTCTTCATTCCCATTGACTTGGGAAACTCCCACTTCCCTTCCGGTGCTTTGGAAGAATGGCTCAAATAATGAATCAATGACTGCCGCTTGTCTCTAAGCCAGGGTGGTGGGTTGATGCGAGCCAGCATATTTTAAAGCAATGCTTTTTATCTGGAAGAATCACCTCAGTGGCTAAAATAAGACTCAGACCGCAAGGCTGCGCGTAAAGCGTTATTGATTTTTATTTTTCACACTTGAGTGTGTGAGACAATCAAATGAAACTGCATTTCTAGGTGGACAATCCCCCTCATCATATGCGACTGATCAGTGCAATGGGAACATGTTTTTCTGGGATCATAAAAGTAGAGAAATGTTTTCAACCATTACCCGATTGATGTTTATTCTTTTTTTGGTTTGCCTTTGTGTCTTTTTTTTAAAATGTTCCTTCCAAATGGAAGCCAATGGAGAAACGGTGAGAAGCATACAAACGGTACAATCTGGACACGTGTCCTATAACATGAGTTGATGAATGGGATAGATCCCCTTTTCTGTGGACGGCCATATGTTGTTTTTTTTGACAGACGCTTCATCACTTTCAGTGTCGCCAGGATTTTACCTTGACTGTTGCTCTCTGTTGTCATGGTGCTCTTGATAAACCATTTGCTTATTTGGGCAGACGCCCATCTCTCTCTTTATACGTGCATCTAGCTTTCTTTTTCATTCCAACACACAGCTGTTGAATGAGTGACCTCGTGAGTAATGAGTCGGTGGTGTCTGTTTGTCATCAGTGTGATCCAGGACAAGTTCTGTGGCATCATCAACATCTCCGTTGAGGCCCTGCATGACGTGATGACGGAAGATTCTGAAACGAGCACCTTCAAAGAGTAAGTATGCGTGTTTCTCACTAATTGACCGAGAAGAACATCTGCATCAATACTTGTACCTTTCAGACATTCTTTGCACAGGTGAAGGCCGTTTGTAATTTTGACAAAGCTCATGCATGCTGAATGAATGTTGACATATCTGTTTTGAAAGCAGTGCAGCTCGATGCTCCTTGGAAAACAAACTTCTAAAGAACGATTGTAAATCAATGATACGAAAGCAGCCCTGCTCATGGAGCATGACGGTGCCCTAAAGAAGATTGACTTAGCAGCGTTGATCAGAAAACTGTTTTCATCATTTTTGCGTTCAGCATTTTTATGGCCGCCTTGATGATGCACCGGAGACATCCTTTTGTACAACCCTCCCCTAGCGCTATATAGAAATTCGAGCACATAGCATCAGTGCCCCCCCCACCCCCCTGCTCAATGTGCCGCGACTGTAAAACGGTCGATAAAGTGAGCCTCAACCCACGCAGAAGAACTTGTTTCAACATTTATAATTTGATCAATTCGGTCAGAACACATTTGGAAAATTTAGAAGAGTCGCACGATTGGATGATTTTATTCCCGTTCAAATTAACATAGGGCCGAACCGGAAGTCCCCGGTGCGCATGCTCTGCCCGTAGAGCAGCAGAAGTAGCACGCAGCAGTGAGATGGCCAAAGAGAAGTAGTAGTATTATTATATACTGTACATACATCCATGGTACATTCTGTGCTCGTATAATCGACCCTCACTGCGCTGTCAGCGTTTCAGAGAAGCGTAATACTGCTTATTTTTCACAATCTTATAACCTGATTTATATACTTGGTGATTTTTATTCACCATTCTGATTTGGCCGGGTGGTTAAAGACAAATGTTTTTTGTGGTGTGTGACTTTAACCTACACACACACATTTCCTCTGCTTCCCTCCTGAAATTTGCCAGTGTGAAATAAACTGAAAAGTTGGGTCGAGCGGTTAGTGCAAATGTTTGCTTATTTGCCGGTGATGTGTTGAATTGTTTTGGTCCCCTGTTGTGCTTCATAACAGACAAGAAACATATTTGTGGATGCACATTTTATTCACTGTTTGTAAATGCAATCAACTGAGACGGAAAGCAGTGGGTAGTGTAATCTTCCTTTAAGACTTCCCTTTCATTCTTCTGTTCTTATAAGTGGTTTGGAATAGTTCCCGTGTGGTGTGGAATAACAATGGAAGTCATTGCTGCCATGGATTAATTCAGTAAAACAACATGCCAGTTGGCAACCCAATTCATCATGTTACTCCAGTGTTATTGTAGTAAATCAGTCACTTGTTACTCAACTACTGTAAAAGGAATTAACAGTGTAAATGTATTTTGTGCTGAACTGCATAGGATCAATGTGCAAGATTCTAAAAACTAAAATATAGGAAAAGAAAAGTTGTACTTTCAGTTCAACAAAATTCAAACTTCATAAGTTTTAAAAAGGGGAAGTAAATATGTGGCCATATGTAGCTTTAACTGCAATAACGGATTTTTTGTAGAAACGAGTTGTGAACACAACGTTGACGTATAATCAACTTTAGTTTATTTGGCGATCTTCATGGCAAACAGTTGCTTATTTACACATCCAGCAGTCACGGAGCAACATTTTCATTCATTCAGAGTTGTGTCTCTGGCCACCTGATCAATGTGGGACTACAGATGAAAAATAGCCTCTTGGCTAACTCTGGCGCATTTATAGCAATGTTCTTATTAATGTGCACTGTCCCTTATCAAATAAACCAATAAGTAAAAAATGTAAGCCGATAATTCATTCTCTTTTAGCTCTGTTTTTGGTCACCAACTCCTGAAGAAAATGTCTGGCTCTTTAGCTGCTGACTGTTGTGTCTGTCTGCCGTTTGGTGTTTTTCCACTTATGACAGCTGCCTGCTGCGCCCCGGAACGACGACATGAGATGGTGGGAGTGAACCGAAACAGTAAAGCTGCGAAGTGTAAATCGCTATAAAGCTCTAAAGTGCTAATTCTCTGTAGGTTTATCAGTACGAGGGGCTTCTTTTACACTGTCACATTATCTTTACGTTGTCATTTGATACATTATTATAGAAATATTGAGCCACTTTAAAGGTGTGTTCACTCCAGAATAGACAGACTGGATGGGAGTATCTGAGCTGTTTAAACGTGCTCGATTATTAGTGTGGATTTCATTAGTCAGAGTTTAGGTAGAATTTAGTTAATATTTCTGATCACGACTTTTAAAATGCCACATGTCAAAGTCACCAAATGTGACATTCGAGACCCTACTACCTTACCTTCACTCACACAAAGGATCAAGTAAACAAACAAAAAAAGGCGGCAGAGGAAATAAAAGAGTTTGGACTGAGCACAAAGGTTTCGCTTGTAATTCTCTCTGCATGCTGATGAACCAATATGAATAGCAGGCCGGGCTGTGTACTCGAGTGCCAGAGGGTTCAGCCTTTTCTCGTGTGTGTGCGTGTGTGTGCGTGTGTGTGCGCGCGCATGCTGCCTCTCCTGAAATTGTCTCCTACTGTTGAGGTCTATACGTGGTTATTAATATTGAGTCGGATATTATTGTTCGCAGCTGCATGCTGATGAGCCATTTTGAGGAGCCGAAGCTGAGTGATGACGAGGAGCCACCGACTGAGCAGGACAAGAGGAAGAAACTGGTCAGTGAAATACACACACAAACACAATTGTACACACACAATAAAGATCTAATTTCGCAATCGCAAAACCTTTTTGTTCTGTGGTCCCATTCTCGTTTGATATTTCACACAAATAGCTTCGATAATGTTATGTTATTGAGCCTAATGTCCCTGTGCTCTGCTAGTTCTCACCTTTTGTGGCATCTTTTGTACTACACTGGCACTCATAATCCAGAATAAAATCACTCAACCAAAATAAACCAGACCAGAAAATATTCATTTCTCCAGTAAACACAGAGGAAGGCTGTCTCTCCACACACACTCGTTAGTCAACCGCCTCTCAGCTTAAATAGCTGCTCCATCTTTTCATGCAGTGCGCCACATAATCACATTTAAGTACAGCCCCTGGATGCACGCATGTGTCATAGCAGCTCGCAGTATGCTTGGAGTCACTTGAGGAAAGCACGGACGCCTTTGAGTACCTATAAATGGCCCCTAGGTGGGGGGTGTATACCGATTAAACGGCAGAATGACGCATGTATGCATGAGCATGCAATCTGTATGGGGCGGCATTCCTCTGCTGCTCCGCGTCACATGGTGGAAGCTCTGAAATTGTAACACTACTGAAAAATATTGTTTTTTATTTTGTGTGTGTGTGTGTGTGTGTGTGTGTGTGTGTGTGTGTATGTGTGTGTGTGTGTGTGTGTGTGTGTGTGTGTTTTCTCCAGATGAGTGCGCAAGCAAAATTGAATTTATATACAAATTATATTTCATTGGTGTTTGAATGAAGAAATACAGCTGTGTTTATTCTCGAGTGTGACTTTGAGTGACTTTTTCCTCTGTGTGAGGGGGTGTGTTCGTGTGTGTATGTGTGAATTTCCCAGTGCACTTATCACCTCAGCCCAGATCCTGACTTTCTGCTTCAGGGAATAGAGGAGAGGAGACTTAAAGTCGCGCCTCTCCCAGCTTCTTAGCGCGTGTGTGTGCTCGGCGACGTGCATGAACGCTTGTGTGTGTGGCGGGTGTGTGCCCACGTGAGGCAGTTTGATTTCTAGTTGCAGTTTGAGGAGAAAGTTAATGAGGAATATGACCCGTGGCGGGGTTTTTTTGAGCGTTTCACTCGTTTGGCTTCCTCGTAGTTTCTTCCCTCTCAGGTGTGTGCATGTCTCTGTAGAAGCATTTAGGGGGATAAAGATGTGTGTGTGTGTTTGCGCACGTATGAAAGAGCTTGTGAGAGGGAATATTGTCTGTTTTCATCACTTTCTCATAGTAAATAGTAAAGTCAATGCATCAATGCCTGACGTTGGTGAATTTGTTGAGACAACAATGCACACGTCGGAGAGGAATCAATCGTACTTTTTGTGCTAATATTCAATGCAGTCACATCCACGTCGCTTAATTACATTCCAAGTGTACTTGCACTTTTGTTGAGCCAGCTTTCATCAGAAGGTCCACCATTTGCAGGGTCAGGTGTCGGGGTCTGCTCCTGCATTGCCAGTCAGGCAGCAGGTGAAGGCAGGAAAGCCGGGCTATGAAAACTGGCACTTGGGACGTGAAATGGATATAGACTTGACTCCTGGATATAGACTTGACTCACTCTTCCTTCTTCTCCAGGCAGGTGTGTGGATGGCCAAGATTCCCAGACTGAGCCCTACTAAGTTTCCCTTTATGTGCATTGCATGTGAATGATAAGGTTACACTGTGGACTCCTCACTTACTTGCTTTCTCTAATTCTATGGCTACACCGACACCGATACGACGACTTCCTAATACAGAAGTGCCTGATACAAATATGGGCGTCTTAGTGTTATATTGTTAATGCACAGTATGTTAATCCTGAAACAACCAATTCTGTACTCATACAATTGTCTTGATGACCTGAACGTTTACATGGGGATCTTTCCCATCTCTACCATCCGTCCCATATGACGTGAACGCAGCAATACAGTGGCTGTCCAATATATGTCGGCTGATATTGGCTTGTTCCGGATGTGTCTCTCCGTCAGTGTGTGTATCAGCCGATAGCACTAGCAGAATGACAAAATGACGCTGAGATAGCTCAGTGCACATCTTGGTCACGATTCTTCAAAGAACGAATCATAAATGTTTGCTGTATGTAAAAGTAGACATTTAAATTTTGAATCTCTAAATATTTATACAGGCTGTATTGGTATCTAATGCTGAGCTTCACAGTTCATTCTCGACCTTAAAAACTGACATGAAAGAAAAGCTGGACCTTTAAGGTGAAATGATGTTAAATATTCTATTCCGCTGAAGCGCTGCATGTCTTGTGTGTGGTATACCAGGGTTCAACGTTTTTATCTTTCTGTTTTTTTCACTTACCCCGTCAGAAATACTTGCCCAAAGTCAATTTTACTTTTATTTAATGACGGTTGTCAACTAACAAAGACTCAAGTTAATTATCAAGTTTGATCTTGATTTAACTAAATTAATCTAGAGTTTCACATCCTCTTAACGTCATCCAACTGAACTCCTCTTTCAACCATAATTGAAATGCTCGCTTGAGCTTCAGATCATGAATTTGTCTTCAGCCGGGGACATTTTCTCGCGAGTGAGAGAGATATGAGAAGGAAGCGAGATGACTCACTCTGTGGCTACTTCCATCATCAGCTCCGTAAAAAAAACAACGCATTTCATTTTTTTTTACCACTTGGGCAGTAAGTTGCCTCTATTTACTAGCCTGAATTGGTATTCTACTTGCGCCTGGCATTCCTGACTGTTGAGCCCTGTAGAAAACTGGTTAGTGGTGGAAGGTGGCAGAGACTCAGTACGCACATGTCCATATATAATACCTCGTCCATCCTTACTGCCTTCCTTTAACTTTCTGCTGCATCCCCTCCCTCCTTTTTTCCCCTCATCTGTCCTCATCTGACACTTTCTCCTCGTGTAGCCTCCTCTTGCCGAGCACTTTCATCACAGTCTCTCTGCCTGCAGGTGATATTTGTATGATTGTGCTGGTTTGTCTTGTTGAATTAGATTTTGCTGCTTCCTTGCGGGCACCTGCAATCTTACATAAAAGATGAATAAAGTGAATACGGGGGAAACGGAGAAAGGGAGCAAATTGCACTCTGCTGTAAACTTGACAGGGTGTTTTTGCTGTAATATTAATGCATTATTAATGATTTATTTTTTGGAATCAGACCTTGAGATGGGGTCAGATAGTGGTTGCGCATGATGTGCAATCAGCGCCCTCAAGCCATGCTTTGTGAAGTCACCCATAAATTAGACAGCCCAGTCATTAGAAGTACAATTATTGATTGTAGGATTAATTCTATTAGCATTCGTACATGACACACCCTGGAAGCTCCTCATGCCATAAAGTGCTTCATTGTCCAAAGTGAAATGTCCCCGGATAATTGGAATTCAAGTGAAACCTCTGAATCAAATAAAAGGTTTATCAAAGGTAGACATTATGTAGAGGGCAAAGCGTCTGTTTGGTTCCATGCCCAGAAGTGACGAGGTCTTAACTGCTGGGGGGGGGGGGGGGGGGTGCTTTAAAGACCAATGAGTTCATGTGTTGTCAGTGTGGTCCTCGAGCACTTGTCAGACAGTCTGGTGTGTGTTAGCGTTCATTTGTCAGTAAGTAACGCAATCGACCGTGTCTATGAAAATCATGACTCATGAATTTTCTTTGACCGTGACGACACAATGTTGTTTACACTATACAGTATATTATATATATATAAAGATATATATATAAAGTATTATAAAGACGTGGAGCTGAAGTGTTTGGATAATATCTACACTATTTGAATAGCTTTAGTTATAGTTTCATTTTAATAGTTTAAGTTGGCGTTCGTTCGTACGTCTTTATTATTTAGTCACTCTGAATAACATGTTTTTTCTATTCGTCAACTCTATAGTTTGTGTGTTAAGCTGCTCTGGGCAGAGTATGAAACGATTTGTTCTCGGAGATCATCCGAGCTATTTTGACTCTTCCCCAAATTCGTAAAAATAACAAGAATTTGACTCTAGGAACTGGATTCTTTGAAAAGCTCAGACTCAAAGTCCTCTCATGCATTATGTACTTTTTTTTTTTTTTTTTTTAAACAAAGAGAAATTGTACATCTGTGTGTTAAATGAAGAGACTTCTATTGTCAGATGTGAACAGCAGGACCTGGTCTTTCACGGCACATTTATGAAAATCACACACACACCCTGAGTTTGATATTTGATAAAACATCAAACGTCAACCTTTAAATACGTGGGTTTGATTTATCTTCAGATGTCCTGGATAGCTCAGCAATCCTCTCGACTCATCATTCCACTCACGGGCTGTCCTCATTGGGTGCCGCTCTACGATTCATAGTCTGTGTGTTCAGGAGAGGCAGCCCTCACCACCGCTGCCGTCTTCTGATTTGTCCCTGAATTTGACTTGCCATGTTTTTCTGGGCATGAAGTGTGAGTTTGTTTTGTGTCTTGGAAGATGTTGACTGTTCCACTCTATCTTGTCAGGCATTCATAAGGGCCCCTCACTTTGATCCGAGTGTTCCAGGCAACTGGATGCTGTGTTTTGGCCTCGGTACACAAAGCATCATTTGATTCTTGTGCTTCATCTGTAAGGCCAGCGCCATCAAACAAGAAGAGGGATAGGCGACATCAAAGACTTTGTCCACTGGGTGCTAATGACATGGCTCCGTCTGTTGTGCTGCAGCGCCCCCGCTCCCCCCCTCCACACACACACACACACAGCTATTCTTTCATTATTACACACTAATATAGACGAACAACATGCATACAGCTTTTTGTGCGGTGAGAAGGTGCCAGTGACTGATTAGACTCAAACATGAAAATGGAAGACCAAAGTGCCCTATTTTACGCACCATTGTGCAGGTAGCACTGAGGTATAATGAGGGGGTGGGTTGCTACACCTGATGGAGTGAATAGTGATAGAGGCCAGAGGTGGAATCGTGTGATGAATCCTGGCGAAATACAACATACAGCTTCGTTATCATGGTTTACACAACTTGCATGTAAGCTCGAAGGCAAGTCTGAACTGATTGAATGGGGAGATGTGAAACGAGCAGTCGTGAATAATATGTATCTCTCACTTGTAGTGGTATCTACTGCAGCAAGGCACATAGTTACATAGATTATTCTATATATCCTGTGTGCATGTGCCGCACGAAACAGATGTGGGGTGGTCATTTCTAAATTACATGAGGTCCCCAGATAATATTAGTCCTGTGTGAGCAAGGCTTAGGCTACATCTGTATCGATAGACTCTATCACGATTAGGACACGGGTTGTGAGAGTAAAGGGCCTTTCTCAAGGTCAGCAGTTGTACAGGAAGGCCTATTTTAATGCAAACACCTGCACAGAATTATCCATTCAGCTTAAAAATTCTTAATTGGTTAAGGATGACCCCTAACCCCCACGACAGGAGTGACAAAAGACTAGACATGGAGTTCTTTCCCCAGAAAGTTTCACTCACATCTTGGCATTAAACTTCATCACTTCTTATGGTTTATGGCCTCCCAGGTGCAGACCAATTACATAGCCTCATTTTCAAAGCCTGATTTGCTGTATTCTGTGTATTGTTTAATGTAGTTTCGATTTCTTTTGAACAGAATGCTTGGTTTAGTCATTTATAGCATGTGCTCAGGATGTGTAACTGATGAGTTTTTTGTTTCAGACAATTAGGCTAATGAGTTAGTTTTCAGAAGTGCGTCTTTCTGCCATTGGTATTGGTAACGGTGGATACATATGATGGTAAAGAATAAACATTAGGCTCACAGTCAGAAGAGCTCTTTTCAGATTTAAAGAGGATTATATTTTACATATGGTGATTCTGAGAGCAGCAGAAGTCCAGAGTTGCAGGAATCAGTGTGCATTTGTTTGTGCCGTCCCAGTCAAGTCGTCGTCGTACCACATTTTATAATGTCTTATAAACCGTCCATGTGTTGTCTTAATGATATACTGAAAGAAAGCCAGAGATGGCTTTTGTTCGGTCTGAATAGTGCCGTTTTAGGAAGGTTAATGTTATCAACAAGAACGTTAAGGTAGGTAGTCATCATGGTACAGGAATACTTGGTTTTTGTTGTTCCACAGAGTCAGACGATGATAGTGTGTCAGAATCAAGCGTAAGATAGCAACTATCCAACTTTTGGGTTTATTTTACCTCTCTGTCAAATACTTCAACATATTTTACTTTATTTTAGTACAAAAATAAGACAGAAGTTCAATCCATCCGTCTGTAATCCAAATGGGGCTTAAGTAAAAAGACCTCCTCCAGTGAAACCTTTGCTGATGGAATGGCTTTTTAAATGGGCATCCCATTAAACGTACGTGCTTTGAAATTTGAGAAGCGAAAGATAAAGAATTGTATCTATTACACTGCTACCCCATGGCTGTTATTGCTCAGAGTGAATGGAAAACATTTTCCAGCACTTATTAATTAGTCATGAAATTGTTCCGTCATTTTCATTATTTTGTGTAGATTAGCAATGAGTCTGATTAAGTTCCCCTAAACGACAATTCCATTAAATGTGAATGCTTTGATGTTTAACAAAGGAAATGATAGAAACTGATATCTCTTATTATTAGCCGGTGGCTGTCGTTGCTCGGAGTGAACCTGAAAAATGCTTTTTGAAGCTTTGAGAAAGTGCCGATTTATCACAAAATTGTTTTTGTCATTTACCAGTTTGTCATTATTTCATTTTAATGAACAATCAACCTGACCCCGGGGTCCTCTAGAGGTGTATATTGATAGGAAATGAGTTTCAGTGCGTTATCAATTCACTCCGGGCCACACAAAGCTTTAGTAATGAAGGCTTGCCATTCCTGCTTTATTATTGCTCCAGTCTCGAGCAGACCATCAGTGTCAGCATAATTTGGTTTTGTTGAATAACAGACGTCTCTGACAGTGTTATTCTGCACCACGAGATATAGAGATTCTCCTTTGTGTTGCCTGCGACATACAGAGCTATCAAAATTAGTTTCCATCTCTGTCGCTCCTGAGCTTTACAGCCATTTGTCCATGAGAGCACTGGGAGTTGTGGGTTCTTACAGTGTGGCAGGACTGCAAATATGGTGTAGTTTGCATTTCTTTTTTTCTTTTCTTTTTTGAATGAACCAAAAATGAAGAAGAGCAGGTAAAGCATGCTAGTTTATTACCTTTGAAGGGCCTCAAGCCTCTCAGTTAGAAGGTTGTGAGGTGGGCATTGTGTGGCGTCAGTAGAGATTCAGTTCCCCTCCAGAGCGATGAGAATAATATACAATATAAAGTGCAGTGTTGTATTTTCCATCTGTCTCGCAGACGTGACCGTTTCTTTTCTCTTCATGGTAACACGGACCTTTTTCACAGCAGACATCTTGACTGGTCGTAGCAGGAAAATAACTGGTGTAATTAATTAATAAGATTAACGTTATGTTAACTGTCCCAGTGAGCTATTCCATTAAGACAAGCACGCACAATACACAGGAGTGTGTGCTTGGTTGTTTGTGCATATCTGTGTCTGTCCACAGCTAATCTCTTATTCTGCTGCAACCATCAGCCGTGTAATTTGTTTGCTCATTGTTTGCTCAAGGACCTCTCGTGGCTCAAACTTTTTCACAACATATTTTCATCGACTGGTGCTGACTCCTCACTCCCCTTCACCGGCCGGTAGGTGTCACAAATGATCAACAACGGCCTTATTTCAGACTCTTCTTTGGATTCTTCAATCAAACATTACAGCAGTGATCAGTGAACAGCGTCCCGGGAGCGATAACGTGTTCACTATCACTTAGCAACTTGACAAATGACAAACTCAACCGAGCTCCGACTACAGCGGCGTGAAGGGCGTCTTCTCATATCGGCAGGAAGACAGCTAGTTAGCTGCTAGTGACCGCTGGACGGTATCGCTGATTCTTTCCGTTGATTTAAAAAATAAATAATATGACAAATTCAATCGAGCACTGACTACAAGGAATTGTGGTTTGTATTTGTTCAATCAAACATACAGCAGTGGTCGTTGCAGACTAACCCGGCACAGATCTTCACTCGACTGAGTGCACTTTTCTAATTATTGTTATTAAATATACTCGATATGCTTTTCCGGCTCTGTCAATATGTCTGCCATGAAAATCAGAGTGGTACTAAACCAACATTAGTGTTGCCGTAACTGATTGAGCTGTTCCATGCAGGCCTCTGAACAAGACTGCAACCTGCTGTTGAAGATATTAGAATGCAAAACAATCACTTCAGGGAGCGCTCGACTCATTCCACCCACTTACATCTCTGTGTTAAAGTTGTAGCTGTTCAAATGAGATGATGACGCAAAGTGTGCTTAGTGTTTTCACCTGTCAACTCGTTGGATTTATCGGGAGTTAATTATTGTGATTCAAGTGATGAGAAAAATTCATCTTTGGTCTGACAATTCATTGTTGTTAAATTGATCTTAATGCATCTGAATTACCAGTGGGAAGCGTATTCATTCTGAATGGGACTCGCGACAGCGGAGACCAACCACTGGTTTTGACTTTTTGCTGAGTGAGCTAAAGAAAATCGGTCTGCTTCACGCTGCTTCCCATTTTGTTAGACACTCCGTCCTATTCACTCAAATTCAGGGCTTGTCCGGCGAGTAATAAAATGATTTAGCTATTGAACTTTGCTCAGGACGGATTGATTAGTCAATCAAATGAAGCATTAACGATGATTGAGACTGAGAGCAAATGTTGATCTACAATACATCAGCCAATGTCATATTGCTGGCAGTTTAACAGTATTGTCTGAAGAGGGATGCCCAGCATTTAAAGTTCACTTGATGCCGTTTGCAAAACCATGCCGCGGTTATGGGCGAAGCTATTGAGCTGCAAGTGGGTGGGGCACTCGCACAACAGATGCTGTTAAAACAGAGTGTGAGGCATCCGGAGTAATGTTGCACATTTGTGCTGGATAGTTTGCAAGCAACCAAGATCACATGCGTGTAGATAATGTTGCATTGTTTAGTTGCTTGTTGAGGTTAATACCAAACCTGTGCACAGTAAATGATGCTGTCTAATAGTTCAAAACCACCGAGCACAAGCTCAAACTTGTCACGATAGTAAATAATGAAAATAAGTTTGACCGACTGATGCAGTCGACATTTTTTACATTCAGAAGTCAAAGCAACACTCTCACACTTGTCTTTTTTTATTGTTGGTTCTTCAGAATCTCATGCATAAAATCTGTCAGATTTATTACATTTCTCTCCTCAGTCTGTGTCATGACTTGAGATTTGTCCATTTGTGAGCCGGCCTTTGGGACCGGCACACATCAAGTGTTTGTACACCAGCTTTGTGGAATCCTCAGTACGATGCGTCTCTGGCCTGAAATGGAGAACATATGCTTGAGGTGTTCAGATCTTACCATATATATTAATATGTCCTGTAGCTTTAAGCTATATCATTCATATATCGGTGAGAAATACAATAAGATTATCCAGAAGATATCTCAGCGTCTTGTCAAAGGAAGCATATTGGTCCGATAGCGCCACTTTAATACTAATCTTAATTATTCATCTGCAATAACCAATCTGTCCCTCTGTTTAAACAGTAACATAAAGAACTGATGGTAACATCATCTCTTAATCATATGCGTGTATATGTTTATTTTTGTCATGGTATAAATTGAAAACATCTTTTCAAAATGCAGATATTGATTCAAATGAGAGAGAGTAAACCCTCTGGTGTCACTGTAAGGAAAACACATTGCAACCAAAGTTTCCTCCCCACAGTACCCTTTGTTTTCATATCTTTTACGTATCCTTTAGATCTAACAAAAAACATGCTGAATGCATTTCCTTCCTCATAACACCTGAAGCTAATTTTTTATTTTAAATCCTTTACTGTTTGAATCCACGTTTGGTAGCTAGCAGTCATCTTCTCCCCTGAATTTGTTGGCACTTTGCAACTTTCCTTCGCTTGTTACCGCGACATCGTGAAGAACTGGCTGCGGGGGTGTGATTCCTGTCACGCATCTGCATGCGCGTATGTGAGAGTCCTCGTGTGCAGGCATGATTTCATTCAAAATTCATGACATGGATTTGTTCTTCTTGCCTCACACAGTCACGAGCACCCGACGCCCCGAGACATCATCATCTTGACATCATAAACTGGAAAGCGAGAACGTGTGTTTGCATCAGTGCCTGGCCCGTGCAGACAAAGTTAAGAGGTGTGATGCAATGCAGAAAACCTACGCGTACAACTTAGGGGAGAGATACCAAACTTATTGTCTTATAGGCCAAAACAAATCCATATCACCCAATGAGTGGTTTACATGCTTTTCAGGAGGGTCACGAGCCTTAAGGACAATTTAGAGAACCTTTCAAGTGAGATCTGTATTTGTGATCAACAATTCACTGATGACTGTAAGAGCTTGATTAGATTTTCAGTATTTTTAAAAGGCACTAAATGTTAAGTAATGGAAACAACAAGGCAACCTTTTCATTACGCTTCAGTTGGTTGCACTTTATAGGCGCTACATGTCACAACATTCTTATTTCGATAATAATTAATCAAATGAAAGGCATTGCATAATGAAGTACTCAAAATACAGTCAAACATTTCATCAAGTTGATTTATGTCCTCTGAAAGCCCTGCAAATGGGCTAAACCCCAGTGGTGATGTCAAAGGAAAAAGCTCTGTAAAGTTTAAAACACGACCCCATGGCTGAAAAAAAGAAAGAGTTAGATAATGAGGAGGAGCTTCTGAGCCTAGATTTGATACGGTTGTTGTTTTCTGGAAAACCCAGCTCCAACTCCTGCGCCGTCCGCAGCTCTTTGCGAGCTCCTACAACCATCTCTGCGCAAGCTTTATAGGACTTTCATTGGGAAGAGTTTATAGGAAAATGTGTTTCTTCAATATAAACAAGAAAGAGTAAGAAGCAAAAATAACAGGGGACTTTTAAATCCACCATTTATAAACTGCTCAATTGACTAAGAATTATGTCCGATCACTATCTGATCAGGCAGGTTGCATCTAATTGCCAAGCGTGGACACACCTGAATTCCGATCTGGCGCTTCCGATCTCAAAAGTCGCATTGAAAAGACGAGCGTTACTACAGCCCAGTTATAACATTTTAAACATTTCCACACTGCAAAAATTGCTTAGTGCATCCTTCCACTCCTGAGTTTTACAAAAGCATAAACTGGTCTTTCAGTGCCTGCCAGATGGAGCAGCAGATTTCAGACAGGATGTTGCATTTCACTGTTTGACCCCGCTTGTCGCTCAAAGCACCAGTCCTCCAAGTCACAGCCAATCCATCAGCCGAGTCCACCAGAGCACCGTGAAGGTTCTCACTGACGAGACTAAAACTGTCAGAATTATTTATAGGCCTTTATTTATTACAAACAATAAGGACCATCCAACATGTCCTTATTATAGCACATCCTCAAACTTATGTTGACGTGCACTTAATCCACATACACTACAGGAGTGTCTCAGCGTCCTATCTTAAACACACCGTAGCCTTCAGGATTATGACGGCGACTCTTGGGTTTCCCTCTCCTCAGACCACAGAGTCCTCTCTCACTTTGCCCGCAGGACTTTGGCAAACCTCACAGCTTCTTCAGAGTTGCTGTGGACCTCTTAGTGGCCTCCCTCGAGTCGCTCCGGTCCTTCTCCACACCGGTGCTCACTTATTGAGGGTGGCCCACTCTAGGCAGATTTACAGCTCTTCCATGTTGTCCCCATTTCTTTTTACTGTGCGCATGTCTGTGTGCGTATGCACAAGCGTAGGAGTCTGCACATGCATGTTAATGCATGTGCAGACTCCTACACTTCGAGGTATGTGTTTAGTAGTATACACCCGTATGACTGACTGCTATAGGGCTCCTACACTTACGCCTTCTAGTACAATACTAATTTGGCTATTACAATTTGTGCCACCTCATTTAGTGATGAAATTACTGCCATCAAGTTCTAATCCTCCCTCTAAATCAAGAGACCATGAGCGAATGAAACCTCAGAAAAGGAACGGTTGATATAGGTGTGTGTTCTTTCTGTGTTCTGAGGCTAATCTCTCACTCTCTTTCTTTTCCGGCCCTAGTTTCTCCATGACTGTTGCTCTGACCTCTCTTGTCCTAAACTTTTTAAATTCCGCTTGTGTCTTTCTTGATGGCTATTTAATGGTGCTGTCTATTTTGTGTACGGTTGATCAATCTTTGTCCCTGGATATAATAACGCTGACGAATGTCCATGACCTTATCTCTCAGCTCACTGTTCTGTCTCTCGGTTTGGTTTGCCTTCTGTTTTGGCAGTGCAGCTAAGGACCTGCTTGTTCCACTGAAAGTCTTTGAGTCCACACCAGCATTTTCCCAGAGTGGGTTTGAAAAGTTTGCCATCAACACTAAACTACCACAACAAAGGAAACATGGTTGAATCTGTACTTCTTGCCTCGCAATACTGTTGCCGTCTAGTAAAGAGCATGGTTGTAACTTTGGGTGTTTTGACAAACATGGGTGGTTATTCTGCTTGGTCTTAGCAAGCTAAAGCTGTGTTCTGTTGCCTCCAACTGTTCTGTGTTTCAGACAGTATAATCAATCACAAATTATAGGCGTTCTCGACATGTCATTCTGTCTTTTAAGGGGTGTTATTTTCTGTCTCACAAGTGTTATAAAAATTCAGATTTGGATACGATTTTGTTCTTGCAAATCACTAGTCCATGTTCTTGTGCTGTCATCTGACAGCGGAAACACTGAAAATCTGTATTGTGGATACATTTCATGTAATTTTTGTAGACTTCTGCACTGTCCAAAACACTGGAGTCCACATTACAATGCAGGACCAGCATATTTGATGTATTTACTGTTTACAAAGAGGAGTGGTGGGAAAACGCCCGTTTCATTTTGGTCGGGAGGACACAACTAAACTTTTAACACGAGCTGAACATCTGTTTTTTGCCGACCTCAAGTGGTTTAACTGCTCACCTTGCTGCAGTGATGTAGAAGTGTACTCCAGAGTGTTCTAGTACATTGTGACATTCCTGTAGATTATGGTTACAGGTGCAGCAGAGCACACTTCTGCAGTAAAACACTGCTTATTATCCTGGACATAACTTACTGGGATGAAACAAGTTCCTCCACCACCACCACTTCCTATTCTATTGAGATCCTATAGGTAGATCTGTTACTCAGTGTGTTGGTAGCGGCACAGGATGGGGGATGCACCAGCAGCCTCTGTTGACAAGCATAGCATTTCCCATTTTCTGATTTCAAATTTGACAGACCTCTGTGCTTGTTGCTGTGTGATTCTGGTGAGAACTATGCAGGGTGAGTTGTCGTCTCCTGTTTGGAGGAACACCCCTCACATTTATACCTCTTCCTCGTGTCCAGACTTATTCATAGGCCTTTATTTAGTGTGTCTCAGTGTCCTACGTTAAACACACCGGAGCCTATTATGACAGCAACTTATCAGACCACAGAGCCCTCTTCCACTTCAAACATTTAAACCTCTTCCTCGTGTCCAGACGCGCTAAGCCATTGATTGGGTCTAGACACAGTTATTAGAGGTCCTGACTCTATTGATCAGATAGGGTAATTACATCAACACGTTACAGTTAAAAACACACATATGTTGCCGTCTCTGTCCACCTGTTGTTTTTATGCCTCCGCGCTGGCGACAGCTGGGGCCAGAGGCATACGTCTGTCCGTCCACTGCATTCTTATGAACGAGATATCTCAAGAACGCCTGGAGGGGGATTTCTTCAAATTTAGTACATACATCCACCAAGAATGAACTGATCTGATTTTGGTGTCACAAAACACATTTTTGGTCATAACTCAATAATTCATATGCTAATAACTGACAATTTATCACAGATGTCTAATGGGACAAAATGAGGATGTGATGACTTTTTTTAACACGTCGATGTGAATTGCCGCAAGGCTGTATTTTTTTTATTAAAAAAATATAATGAAACACACGTTCTTGTTAGTCTGAATTACCCACAGAGATTTGGTTAAACACACACGCACACAATTTAATTAGCCAAAAACGAGTCTGCGTAGCCAAATTAGTTTAAATAGCAATCATTTAAATGATCATGAACTACGAAACGTTAATCGCAGTTCTAATGGGACATGGGACAATCTAGAAGCCCTGTAACGCAGTCGTGACGTTACAGGTGCTTATTGCAATTAAAGAAACTAGATTAATTATAAAGGGGAACTCCACCAATTTCACAGATTAAGATCAGTTCATGTGGAGTGGTATCGCACAGCCGGTGGAAACTGTTGACAAAACCTCTCCAGACTCGTAGATGACATTTTACAAGTCTGAAGAAAAGACCCCGGTGACGTCGCCACGTGACCGTAGGTAGGACTCGGAGACTGAAAGAGTTAATGATGTCAGACGCCTGTCATATAGTGTACATTGAAAGTATAAGGACTCATACCATTTACATTAAGAGGTAAGCACTCACACTGGGCTGTGTATACCAGTTTATACTATTTCTTTGATATATATGCATATATATGCGTCCTTAAAGCAGGGCAGTGTATATGGGGACATCAGAAGATAGCTGGTATCTGTTGGAGTAGGAGAAGCTTGAGGTAATTGGATTAGTGTCAGACTCAGATATTCAGCAGGCCCATTCCCACGAGGCCAGTGCATCTCTGCCAACACATGCACACATATAGAGACTTTCACTCCCATGCATAATATCCCATTAGCCACACTCTCGCATATGCTTCCATAAAAACTGGCATACACGCATACAAACAATCCTATGACGTTTATAATCACAGGCTGTCACGCCTGTTAGGTTCTGTTTAAGTTGTGATGGCTTTAGAGAGAACCTGAAGGGTGAGGTTGGAAATATTCCTTTCTATTGTTAAGAAATCCACATGAATAGAGAGAAACCAACAATGTGCCCGTCTCTCTCTGGCACTCTCTCCCAAACTCATTCATTGCTTCCAAAGATACATATCTTTAATAACTGTTCACGAGCATACACTTAAAAAAAAAAAAAAAAAAGGCTAAATAATTTCCTAAAACAGCTCTGCACTGTAGGTTTTAGACTATTTTCACCAGAATGTAGTGCTCTCATGGCTATTTACGGGGAATCCACTCAAAATGAATGCAGTGCCTGTACTGTGTGGTTCTGAAGGAACTGCTCGTCCAGGACACCAAAAGAGGTCTGGTGCCCAGATGAACGAGCTGCATCAGGCTTTGGATACACAGACACTACTTTATTAGGATCAATTGATTGTTGGGTTTTGTTGAAAAGAATAAAACATTGTACGTCACCGGACTTATCCTTTTAAACTCTGAATCTGTGATTTATGTTTTGTTGTATCTATCTCCAGAAGGTACACTTGTCCCCTTCTCTGATGAAGCCACAGGTGTAATCAATGACATTCATCGAGGCGCTGCTCAATTTAGGTGTTTGTGATCTTTGAATAAATACAAGCTCCAAAAAAAATAAATGCCTGTCACCATCTGGACAATGTCAATACAGATGGGACAAGTTTAATCTGTTTAATTGAGATTGTACTTGAAGTAAAAGTGGCCACAGTTGTGGGGGCACATCATCATCATCATCATTATGATCATGCTCATAATTACAGGGTTATTTTTTTCTCCTTAGCCGATCTCGCCCACTTCCCTATTTTGTGCTCTGTTTTATTTTCCCCTCTCTGCTCACTTGGCAGCTACTAAACCCCGTCCTCTCTCCTCACATCTCATCGGTCCCTCTCTTCTTTTCATCCGGCGTCTCATTCATCTTCCACTCTCTCCACGGCACGAGGACCAGTGGTTCTTTATCAGCGAGCCGCAGCAGGGGGCATGTCCCTCCCTCTCCCTCCTATCCTTTCCTCTCATCATCACTCCAAATCTTTTCTTCCTCAAGCCTCCACCGGTCTCATCTGTCCTCCCCCTGCATCTTTGCCTCGACAGGAATATTTGGTCTGTGCGCCGTCAGGTTGGCTGTGCTCTTAATCTTCATGCAGATTGCTTTTGTCCTTCAATTCATCACTCTGTCTTTTTTTCCTCTTGTTTTCACTCAGCTTAGTATGTTGGTTATTGCACCTCTACCTCCCCCCCCTTGTCTTCCTGTTACCTTTATGTTTTCCCGGTTCATCCAAACGCCCTGATTACTCTCCCATTTCATCTTCCTGACACTCCAAACTTTCTTCTTTTGTGTTCAACTTACCTCAAATGACCTGAACCGAACACGTTTCACACGACTTTCTCATTAACTTGGTGAGCAAATAACATAAGTAAGACGTCCTCTCAGTTTATATAATCACCTGCATCCCAAAACATTTGTATTCTGAAAACCGCTTTTCTCTCTCTCTCGCTCCATCTCCTCGTGGGCAACAGACTGACATAGTTTAGCCAGATTTTGGTGAATCCGTCAGGACGAGACCTGCTGCCAAGAGACTTTATTGTGGAAATACATCAGCAGATGTTGATTAATGTTTTTAATGCTTCCTTACTGACCAAGGTGACCTGTTCTTTCCTGGTGCTTATTTGGTTTTGAATTTAATACTGTTTTGATTCATAGTCAATTATTTTCGTACAAACTTTTAATTTTAGGAGATTCTAGTTTTTATAAATACAAAATATGTGTCAACCACATATGTTAAATAGGCCCAAATAAAATAAACTGTTAACAGTAATACACATCAAATGTAAAACTCCCAACTAATGCATTTAATTTATCAGCAAATGAATGGCTATATTAACCCTTTATGCCTCTTTATGCCTGCAGAAATGAATGAATGAATAAAACAAGGTCAATTATTTTTTAAGTTATGCAACAACCATATACTTACTATAATGTAAAGCTGTTGCAATTGTGTGTGTGTGGACACATGGTATGCTCCACATGAGAGTTCATTCATACCCAGTTCCCCATGGAAAGAGTCTGTCCCAGTGTCTGTTCTGTGTCTAGAAACAGAGAGAAATGGCCGTGCAGCGTGCAGACATTATGGCATCCATGTGTGACAGCAGCAAGTATGCTGCATAGAGCATGTCGACATTCAATTAGGCTATTGATTAATTGATGTGTCTTTTAAAACAGCGAGGCCACCTTTTAAAAGATATAAATAGACATTTCTGACAATGCCATTCTTTGAAACATCATTGCTCCCATTTGATTGGTGTTTTGTGTGTATTTTTTTACAAATACATTTTACAAATAAAAATGTACAAAACTTTTGTTGCACAGTTATGTGTCAATCTGGCCTTGAATCAAAGCTTTGGATGGACATCCAGACTGTCTCCACCTTCTTCTCCAAAGGTTCCGACAGTCACAAAGGTGCACATACACATCGACTGATTAAGTACACAGAAAACCCGCTGCGCTTCTCGGCGTGTGCTGAAATACCACAAGAAGCAGTGTTGTAGGACCAGAGATTAGTCTTGAAGGTCTTGCTCTCGTCTTTTTTTAAATCGACGGCATTTTTACTCGTCTCAAGACACACAACTGCCGGGATGTTTTGAGTTGCCTTTGCATTTGTTAACATTATTTCTGTGGTTGCTCAATAGAAAACAAACAAAAATCCCCACGCTTACACTTCACCTCGGCAACGCAGTTTTATTATTTTTCCAAGACATTTCTCATGGTACACTTGTACGTACACACACATATATATGGCAAAGGAAGAGGTGAATGAAGAGGAGTAGAGGCAAAAGAAATATGCTTTTTTCCCGTTTTCAAGCAGCACTTAGTTTTGTCGTCTTACATAACCGCGGAGACACTTGTCTGGAACAATGTGAAGCTTTGTGTCATTTTTGACCACTTGGGAGCTTCTTGCAAGTCTAGTCACCGCCGCCGAGGGCGTCTGGCTGGCGAGGGCCCCTAGATGATGTGTCATAAATTAGCTGATGAAATTAAGATCTGCCCGCGGCGTAATCCTCTGAACCCCACGCTGTCAGCTTCCCCTTGCCACAACACAGTTCTGAGTTCACACTTCAGTACATCAGACAGCCCCACAAGCTCGTTACATCACGCTGAAGTGAGCGTACGTGTTCACACACAAACACGCTCGTGTACTGTATTTGTGTGCTTGCAGTTCGACATCGGGCACCACGGGACGTGAGATAAAGGCTGGGGAAAGTGCAGGTTGTTGCATCATTAACTCCAGTTAGCAATTGGCTGCCTGACTTAGTTTCCTTTAATGTCCAGGTTTAAAAAAATGAGCCCACTTGTGTTAATTCTCTTAACTTTAATCCCAGTTTTCCTGATGCAACAGTAAAATACTTAGCTGATTTTTAATGCGACTGTGTCATTCAGCGAGCTCGGAGCAATAAACATATCTGGGTTGTTGGTACACTTGTGGGAGATGTTTCAAATCCCCTGCGCAGGCCCATTCTGAACATCGCTGGTGTTTTTACAGTAAAGGGACTCTTTACTTTGTTTGCTTTGGAAAAGGGCAGCAATGGCACAGGGATTGCATTAGAGAGGAGGGCTTTCACACGCCCCGTCATTTCATCTGTCTCTCTCCATCGTTCTCTGCCGTCTCTCATGTTGCCCTCTCCTCCTCCTCCTCCTCCTCCTCCTCGTCCTGAACAATGGGGTGCAGCTGCCCGCTCTCACAGCGTCCCACGTCATCTCGTTTCCGTCAGTAGCTCGTCTTCGCGGTGTTCTCTGCCACAACGTCATCGTGCCAGTTCCTGGTAACCTCTGCTCTCGCTCGACAATGCTCCTTTCTCTCGTTGCGTTCGTGTTCCCTCGTCGACACTTTCTTCACTTTCCTGTCTCAACTTTCCTTTCTGCTCAGCAATCACATCCTCACCTCCACGCGCCTCCTTTGTTCTTTGTCCTTTGTTCGCTTCTCTCTTGTCTTCTCATCTCTGCCTCTGTTTTTCCCCGGGGGATGACACTAGATCATGCTTATTGTTCTTATTGGTAGCTTCCACTCTTCAGATTAGTTTGCGTCTGTGCTCGCGCAGCACAGCAGGCGTCCTTAGTAAATTGCTCTTTATCTCGGGGCTCTGTTGTCGGCTATCTAAAACATTCTTCCTTTTAAACTCATGTAAACTCACAGCATCCTGTTTACACTCTGCTGTCTCTCTCTATTTGACCGTCTCTTCATCTGTTGCATATTCATCTTGCATCATTATTTATTCATAATTATCCCTTTTCAATTTACACAATCTTCAAACACACCTGGAAGTGCTCATCCACACACATTGTTTTACCGTCTTTGTTTTAATATTTTACACACACAGCTGTTTGACCATTTAACATGAACTTACATCTGATATTTATTGGGGTTTATGGGATTAATGTCAGATTAGATATTTAAGAGGATTATAGTGATAAATAAATACTTACAAAACCTTTTTATTTGGCTCACTCACATCAGTAGTTGGTGCTATGGTTCCACACAAACACACACAAACTGACAAGATAATAGAAGATACAGGCGCGCACACACACATCCAGCAAGTCCTTGTGCTGAATGTTATCATGCAGGTAAGATGACAGCTTTTCCATTAAGCCACTCTCCAAGAGCCACTCTTCACTAGTTTGATTGCACTGTAATGACAAATAACTAATTAGCATGACAAGTATTCCCTCCAGTGGTTGGCTAGACACCAGGAGTTGTCATTACAACATTCGTGAGTAAGAGTGCACAAGCTTGCCCAAATGTCAAGTGTGTGGACGCTAGATTACAAAGACTAAGTCACTAAGGGTGTTTGCTCTCAGACGGCTGGAGGAGGAGGGTCAAGCAGCGTCACATAATAGCAATAATTAATCCCGCTGGGAAATCAAAGCGAGCGAGCGAGAGAGCCAGAGTCAAACTTCAGGCATGCAGGTGCACAAATACACACACATATATGACACAAATATCATGACGCGGAATACAGAAAGTACCGTTTACATTATACAAAAATAAGATCATATAATTGACATTTTAATTGATATTGATATATATATATATATATATATATATTATTGCACACCAAAGGTTTTGATCGTGTAATGGTGTTCATGGTTCGCTCCTCTAATTTATTTGCGGGCATTAAAACTTTCCCGTGGTGGTGTTTTCTTCTGCCCGTGCTTCAGTCCACAAAAAAATTAATGACGGTGCTCTTTTCCACAGCGATGTGTCGGCTCTAGTGAGCCATCCAACTTCCCCTTGCTTTTTATTTTTACACTATTGTCGGGGATTATTTTCCCAGTGCTCTCGTCCGTGTAAGATGAATGGCAGCAGCTGCATCTACTGAATCATTTTCTCCAGCGCGAGGTTTGTGGTTGATGCATCTGTCCAAGTAGGAAATGGTAACGTGTCTGAGTTGCTATTTCCTTCCCTTTTTGTCAAAAGTAACTCTAGAACAGTGTGAGGGCGTTACTAGTGAATGCAGGTACTCCACGTCGTATTGCCAGTCCGAGCAGAAATGGACGGAATTAAGAATGATTTGTTGTTTTACCTTTTAAGCAGTATAAATTATATTAATGGTATTATTTGTTTCTTATAAAAAAAAAGAACTTTAAGTTAATTGTTGCTCAAATCAAGCACCCCTTTATGGACGAGGCTTTGTTTCTTTAAATAAATCAGATTTATATTGTGCATTGCCACGACCTCTGCATTATTGGAACGCAGTGTGAAGTTGTGCTCCAGACTCTATACTTTACTTCTTAACACCTTGTACATATCCTGCAGATAACACCAGCACATCACTCAGAGATGGTGTAAATCTGAGATCTTACTGGGACCAACAGTTGGTGCCAGAACAAAACAAAAAAACTCCACTTGACAGCAGACCAGAGTTTGCAAAAAAAATAAAAAACCTGAGTGACAGCCTGAGGCAAAGAGTCAGCCCCAGATTGAATAGAGAATAACTCTACAGCTGCCATGCAAAGTGCTAGGTTTGAGAGAAGCTGTGCATAGTGTGCAGACTGTGAGGCATGGTAGGGAGAGCACACATAAGCTTTTATCACCCACAAAAATCAAACCTGCACCGCCGACAGAACAGTCATGTTAAAAAGCCCACGCTGACCCCGCCAAAAACCAACTTGAGCGAGCTTGAGCAAATCTGCAACAAAAGCATGAGAGAGGAAAAGAGATCCCCCAAATCCAGATCTGCTACAACAGTGCAGGCGCCTCCAACCTTTAATTGCTGCGGAAATCTTCAACCTCCATGTATTTACTCAGGAGAGGAGGAGGAGGAGGAGGAGACTGTCAAAGACAATGTGCAGCATTTTTCTTTCAGGACACGATGTTGCTTGAAACGTGTCTTTATTTCGACTCTCGACAAAACGTCTTAATTTATTTGATTTGGAATTCAACCACCAAAAAATGTGACTTGACTGCACTTCGTCCGTCGGCGTCCTAATTGTAACTTCTCCATTTTTTTCTTTGTCCCACTACAGTTGGCCCTGGAGGACCCGGTGCACAGCGTGTCCCTCCAGCAGTTTGTGTACGAGAAGCTGAAGGCGCAGCAGGCCATGATGGGGGACCAGGGCTTCGGGGCCCTGATGGAGACCGTGGACACGGAGCTTGTCAGGCAGCTCCAGGAGTTCCTCAAAGGCCTCTGAATCACATCTATATTCCTTCTCTATCTTACACAAACATCTTTGGCCAATGCCCCCCCCCCCCCCTTATTTTTCAAAAATGTACCAGAAAGGCCAACAATCTGCCCGGCGTGTGGACTCCTGATCCAACCCTTCCCGACCTCTACCCAGGCTTTGCCTTATCTAAATTCAGAGCCAGCCTTCTCCAACACCCTGCGTCCCTTTCTCTATTCTCTGGGTTCCTTCACATCCTTGTTTTTTAATCAAGGCGGAGTCTCTGTGGGTACTTAAACATGTCAAAGTACCTTCGCCCACACTAAAACATGACCACACCAGAGCTTCCACTCAGTTGTTCTATAGTTTCCTGTCTTTCTGTGCTTTTAAGTCGGAACGGGTAGAATATACACGGTGGCTGGTACAAAGGTTTGGGGGTTTGAGGCGTAGCTGGGAAACAATCCCCTGCAGGTTGCCAGAGCAGGATCCTCGGACTATTTTCTACGGAGAAACGTACAGACTGGAGCAGAAATGTGGATGAACCGAAACCTAAAGGACCTAAAGCAGTGTTTACAGAATCTATTCTTAAAAAGAGAGAGAAAAAAGAAATGTAATTTTGTATGTATGTAAAGTATGGAAGATATTCTGCATGATGATATTTTACCTTTTAGTTTGTTTTTACTTTGTGTTCATTTCTCTTTCATTTAAAGAAGATCATTTGGTCATAGCCAGAGGTGAAGCTGAAGTAACTACTGAGAGAACTTTTTCTTTCGTTCTGAGGGAATTTAGTTTTGACTGTAAAATGGGTGATTCTTTTTTTAAATGGTTGATTTGTGAGAGTGCTGAACCACATTTATATGTATATATACATACTGCTGCTAACTGATGGTGTGTCAGAGCACTTTAATAACCAAAAACTGTTTCACCGTGTTTTCATGCTTCTCTCAGTGGCACATCTTCTCACACGACTGTACTTCAACACAGCGCTAGAAAGCCTCGGAGCTGCGCGGCACCATTGTTCAAATTAGAGCCTGATCTTGAACCGTTGCCATATTTCATGTCATTGTATAAAATACTGACCCAACTGCAAACGTGACATGCCATTAGGATGTGTCTTTAAAGACGTCATTTGAAACGATCTCATGAATCGTGACCTCAGTGGCTGTCAAAGAAGTCCTATCGTGAGCCACTGTGACTTAATGAGTCAACATTTTTGTCCTTCTGATTTGACCAATCGTTGACATTTTAGTGGTGGAGAGGAGGCTTGGCTAAATTTGATTTGACATAAGAACCAGTTTTTTTCCCAGTAGGTTGTAGTGGCAGGTGTACCTGTTTCACGCAAAATCTGAAATTGGGTTTAAAAAGTAATATATCTATTGTTAGAATTTAAAACTCCTTAAAGAGAATAAAAAGTTTGGGTCACCCGGCCGTTCTAGTTTATTCTTGTGGGATTCATGGATTCATATAGTTGTATTGGCTCTCATCAGGCTGGTCGGCCTCCCTGAGGGAGATGATCCTGACGCTCCTTTGACACTGATAGAGTCGAGTAGCAGTCAGAATTACGGCCTTACGCTTTCAGCCTGACCTTAATCCTTGGAACTCAAAAGAGCTTTCTTACTATTATGTTCATTTCTTGACTAGTTCAACCGTAGATGATTTCTGTGCTCGGTTTTTCTTTTCATTTTTGTTAAAGACGGCAATTATGAAGTTGAGCGTGTAACACAAAGTACAGTAGAGATGTTTCTGAGCCATCAAGTTGGTTATGCTTTGATGAGAAATGACACTTGTTGCTTTTTCCAAAGCATTTAATAAAATGCAGTAATCAGCCAACATATTATACTGTGTATTATTTAATGATGCATGCAACTAAAAAAAAAAAAAACCTAATCCTTAAAAGCGTTCCAAAGAGTGTATTATCCGCTGTACTCTTCTTTGGGAATGTTTATTTCGAGCAAATGTAATGGCGCTACCACAATAACTGACTTGAAGAGAGACTATTCCCTCATTACCGCACCACTGAGAACGAAACTTTGACAGCAGAGGAAAGCGGAAGGAGGGAGCGCCTCTGAAAGAGCAATATCATGGCACACACACACATATACTGACGGGTGTGCATGCAGTACACTCGAGTGGGAGTAACCTTATGCTTCGATAATACGGAGTAGCTGGGAAAATGCCTGTGCACACAAAGGAAGGGAAATATATTGATTTAAGAATAGAGAGGTCTGCTGCCATGCAACACCAACATGCACACAATGACTATTAACACTGGCAGGTGTAATGTACAGCCGGCACTGATGGGAGTGGTGTTACTTGTGCACATATTTGGTCATAAACCAAAGTAACATTCTGACCTCATGAGGCTGCCAGATGAAAAGTTAACAATTACAGCTCCTCCTTTGGGGAACATAAACGTGCGCACCAAACAAGTAAAAGTGTCAAACTAGTGGTGGCCCTCGAGGAAAAGGCGAGTAATCAGGATTTGTGTGGAGCATGAATGTCGGTGCAAAATTACAGTACATTGGCAATCCATTCAATAGTTATCAAAAAGTTATGGAACCGACAACCACCATCGTCATCCCTAAAGCCACGGCGCTAGTGTCCGTAGACACTGATACTAACTGAAAATATTACTTTGTGAAAGTTTTTACATTTGTTTTACGCTACTTTCAACACTCGATCCACTTCCAGCGTCGTGCTGCTTTCCTATTGTGGACCATCACAGTTTATTTCCTTCAAAGATATATTGCCCACTTGTTCAGGGACTTTCCCTTACTAATAACACAAGCAACTATTGGGTATTACACAGTCGAGATTAATGTATTGTTCAACAAAAAACCGATGACCCTTTATTTTTACCTCTGACAGAACAAAAGCAGAATATTGCTTTCTCCGTGCATTGTATTGCTCCTAGGGAATTCTCTAAATAAATGCTGCAGCAATCAGCAGATGTTGCAGTAATAAACAAGCGGGAGACTTTTTTAAATATAAATAGTTGCATAGTAGGCCTATGTAGCTTTTGTAGCGGCAGTGCTGCTCGGTTCCTGCTGACTCCACAAAGCAAATGCATCTGCTTATCCGCAGACTGACGACCCAAAGTTTGGCTACGGGCCGCTGAAGGACAAGGAAACAGGCGGCAGTGGACAGCATCGACCCATTAGTCTTAAGTGCTCGAGAATAAATGTAGTTCAGGCAGCTGGTCACTTGAGTGTCTTATAGAGTGCAGAGAAACGATTAAGGATTCTTCACCTCCCGTCCTGCTTTTTCTTCCTCCCCAACACTATTAGTCCAAGGGACTCGGCCACTCGTCTGTCACCCTCACTCCTATTGCTCGTCCGACCAGCGTAGTCCTTTAGAGACGGACGGGTTAGAGCCACAGGTGGACTATCGACCGTGCTCTGTGTTAATTATCCTGTGGAATGCGTGACAGAGGAGAGCAGGAGGATTACCTCTAATCTATAACTCGCATTCTTCGTGGGTTTAGTTCTCCACTTCAAAGCCATCATTTCACAGCAGCATGTTCCTCATTCCGAAACGTCGCGTAATTGTCAACTCTTATTTATGCGCCCGCATTTACAGACATCCGGCGATGCATTTCCCGGGATGGTGCAAGTGTTTCGAACATTTTCGACATGTGGGAAGTAAAATATCAATTACCCCTTTCATTTCTTTAATACTTTTCTTTGTCTGAAACATGAGGTCCCTATCCATTACACCACTATTCAAACTTCTTACAGGTTGTGAAGGAAACTTTTCAAGTAATGAGTTCTTGATTCTTTTCTCTCCAAATGAATATTTTGCATTTGATGAATATGCTGTACAAAGATACAGTAGATACAATACATCAATGCAACAATCCTGTAGCGTCAACACAGTTGATTTGTACCCAAATATCAGTGATGTCTCTAAAGACGGAACTCCAATCCATAGTGTGCCCTTGGTGGTGTTTTGGGGATCTCTGCGCTATTTATTAGAAAACCTTTAAATCCTGTTTGTCGTGTTGAACAAATGCAGACTGTTCACAGATACCTGTTGTCGTCTTTCCGTCTGACATCCATGGCAACATCTGTCTCCTCAACCACTGGTCAATGAGTTGCATCAGCAAGTTCCCCCACATTGATCCCCAACAGCACAACATCAGACACCTCACAAAGTCACCGGAATATTTTCATTGAGCCCCTCGAGGCTTAAACAGGCCACTCTCCTTTGATCCTGACTTAAAACACAATGACAGGTAAAATGCCTCACAGATCAAACCTGCGTAAAAGCTATATGCTTGAAGTATACTTTGACTCCCTCCTTCCCTGTGCTTTGACAGTCACCCGTCACTCTGATTGTGTGAGGGTGTGTGGGTGAGTGCCCGCGTGTCTCCCCGTGTATTGATTCTGATTAGAAGTGGCGGCTCTTGTCTGCCTGCTGCAGGCTCCGCGAGGTTCCGAGCATGCGCGCGGCCATTACTGTACGTGGCCATGCAGCGTGTCTTTAGACGTCGCGGCTATTCAAAGCTCGATGTGTGCAACATCTTGCCCGTGTCCGCCACAAAGGAGTTCTGCAGGGACGTGAGAAGTCCACTGATTAAAGTGTCACACTTTGGTCCACTGATTAATGAGTTTCGTAGAGCAGGTGAGAGTTGAATGGAGGCAACTAACAATGGTTTTAAAACTCCTTAACCCACTGTCGCTCTATTCACAGAGCACTGACATGAGACAGATGCCCGTGTGATGCGGTGGGACATGAAAACGTGTGTGTGTGTGTGTGTGTGTGTGTGTGTGTGTGTGTGTGTTTAATGTTGACGGACAAAGCCAGCAATTACTTAAAGTTAATAAAAGGGTTAGAATGAAGTTGTCACATCAACATTTAACAAGAATATTGGGGAAAATGTGCAACTTTCGATGAACAGATTAACTATTTTGATAAATGATTAATCATTTACCTTCACAAGCAAATATGCTTAGCATTCATAGTTCTATGATAGTATAATTGGGTTTTGGAGTGTTGGTCGGAGTTTAATAACATCACCTCGAGCTTTAAGAAACTTTAAAAGGTATGTACACTATTTTCTGACATCTTATAGAAGAAAAGTTGAATTGACTGATTGAGAAAATATTTGGCAGAATAATCTGCACTAAAAATAATCATAGTGCTATACTTTTATGCACCCGGGGTTGTAAAATGTAAGTCCTCGGGGGCTCTTTGGAAAGTATTTGACACTTGTTCAAATGCCCAACAGCAGTAAATGCTTTCATTTATCACCATCATTGCAAGTGAAGAAATGCTGTCACACAACTTGTTCTTTGCACCAGGCACGTCCATCAGCAGCATCGCAAATAAAATCACTGGGTGATGAGAGAGTAGCCTACAACGAAAATACAATGTCATATTCTGTAGAAGAACAGAGACGGGAACACAGAATATGGAGCCGCCCTCTGAATCTACTTCTCATCTCAGACTATTATTTATTATGCTAGAGGCTGAGCGGAGTGCAGCTGATACTAATCAGACAGGTGGGCACAAGGCGTTCCACTGGTAATAATGTAGTCTGTTTCTGTCTCGTCTCCCACCTGCTCATAAAGTTTACACTAGTAGCCCAAACACATTACTGCCGTATTTTCTCCCTTTTATCACCACAGTGTTATGTCTCACGAATATGACTCAGCACTTCTTGAGGCCTTGCCGCAGGCTTCACATCGACCCTCAGTTGAGTTCCAACTAAAATAAGTCTGTAACATTGAATATCAACAACCGTCAAATATCTACAGTAACGTTGACTCAGTCAGTCAGCTCAGCTCAGTCAGATTTTTAGACGTGTGATATTATTTCATATTTTTTCTATCTAAATCAGGATATTGCGCATTTTAGACTGAACTAAACCAAAAGTTTACATGCACACACAAGGGATATGATATATAAAACACACATCCCTGTGGGGCGCCAGTGCTGATGGTCCGGCTGCTGAATGTGTTTTTCCCAGCCTCACCTGCTGCCTGCGGTCTGTCAGGATCCACTGACAGGTGGACGCTGAGCTGGGTGACTTTGGACTGGAGGATATCTAGGATGATAAGCCGAGCTGAAGTCCACAAACAGGATCCTTGCGTATGTCCATGCAGAGTCGAGGTGTTGCCAGATTTGGTGAAGTCCCATGTTGACTGCAATATCCACTGATCTGTGTGCCCGGTAGGCGAACTGCAGGGGCCCTTCAGGTGCGTCTACTCAGTCTCTCAAAGGATTTGATGACCGCAGACGTCAGGGCGACGGACCTGTCATCCTTTAATTCTGTGAGGGTTTATTGGAGACCGGGAAGGTAGTGGAGCATTTGAAGCAAGATGGGGCTTCACACCGCTCCAGTGATCTGTTGAAGATCCGTGTGATGATTGGAGGGGGGGGGGGGGGGGGGGGGGCTGCTGGTCAGCACAGAGTTTCAGGCAGGAGGGAGGCACGCTTGCCTGGAGCTTTCCCAATCTTCTGTCTGTGAAAGAGCTGACACACATCCTCTACACGCACTGTATATCATGTAGGCAAATATCTTGAGATACTCTGTGTGTGTGTGTGTGTGTGTGTGTGTGTGTGTGTGTGTGTGTGTGTGTGTGTGTGTGTGTGTGTGTGTGTGTGTGTGTGTGTGTGTGTGTGTGTGTGTGTGTGTTTAGGCACCATTATTTACTGTTGCATTGACTGAAAAACAGATTTTTTTGTGTTGGAAATAGAATAGTTTTGGGTTCGGCTGGGATCGCATTGCACCTTTTAATGTGTCTTTGGGTCCATATGTAAGGGTTTACCTGGTGATGTATGGAATTTACCACTTTATTGATCATCTGTGAGGACAGAGGGTCCTGGTGACCTATGCTGTTGCTTGTTCCTGTCTGACTGATTATCCCTTTAAACTGTTGATATGTTCCTGAGCAGAAACCAAAGATCTGTCCCTTTGTTCTGCAGCACAGTGAGTCTTTTATTCTTTCAAGCTGAGAAAGCAAATTTTCTGGGTTGTCTTTGAGCGCCTGAGAAGATCTCTGCTTTGAGCACAGTGTTCCTCTTCTTTTGTCCTAAGGTCAACCTCTGTAATGCCCTGTAATGAGACCTGTTACACAGCTTTCACACGACAGAATTAGATATTGACAAAGTAGTCAGTCTTCATTAGTCTTGACGCAAGTCTTCATCTCATCAGCTGACTTTAAAGATAAGATATCTGTAGCAAGTATTTGGTGACGGTGGACTGGTGAACAATGGTAAAAATCATCAACACCATCTCTTTCAGTACTGCTCACCACACAGTGAAATAACAAATGATCATCTTCGTCATTACTTTAAAATATAACCACAAAAACAAACATAATAATGATAAAATATGACCACATCTATTGTTTTCCTGACTAAACAAGAGTATATATTTAATCCTTAATACAATATAACATATAAATTGTTAACGTCTGTATGGTAATGATATGATATTAATTAAATATATTGTTTGAGCAGTTTACGAGTAGGTAAATGTATTTGTACAGGTCGTCGCACCGTTAATAGTGCTGCAGTGTAGAGCGTACGTTGCCACTGACGCCATGGATTGCACTCAATGATGTCAAAGACGGAGAAATTGCGGGAAAGGGTAAAATAAGTTTTTTCTATATGGGAAATTGAATTGATGAGTGCTCACCTCAAGTAGGAATTTATTTAAGTTTCTGTGCCCACAAATAGATGTTTCAGGCAGTCAGTGTTATCATATTGTCCCTGACATGATAGTGCAAGGATGGAATTCCGGAAGAGAAATAATCCAAAAGTAAATCTGGCCTAATCCCCTAAAATGTCTGGAAAGGAATCATTGATAAGCGGTCACCATAGAGGTACAGTAGATAAGGCCTGTATCTGAAAAGACCATGACAGCCCCTTATCATTGGTCTTATGGAACTAAAACGTGCTCGTATCGGTTATTCACTGTTTAATGGCACTCAGTGGGGGGGCACAGAGACGGTAGAGCAGCCCGGTTCCTATGAAAAAGGTACTTGAATTAAGTGAACACTGAAAAATTGGAAGAGAATTGCAATCTTGAATGAGAGGAAGTTTGTGACCCCCCCCCCCCCCCTCTCTACTATCTGGTCTGTGCAGCTCCAGCTTTACACAACGCAGGTAGAGTCAAGTGCAGCAGCAGCTTAGTCTCAGTCAACCCAGTCAATACGACAGCATTGTCACAATGAGGAACATACAGTATATTTGCAGAGGCAGACATGCATGTATCAGAATGATCAGACATGCAGGGACAGGAATATAGATAAAAACACATCTCACCTACAGTAACAGAGACATCGAAACAAGATCTGTGTTCATGCAATGTTCTGTGTCTTGATACAGACATTGACGGCTGAGTTGCATCTCACGGGCAATATTCCCTGCCCATGTTCACACCAACTGGGATTTCCCTCGAGCATTTGGCTATCCAGTTAGAGACACGCACACAGTTTCTAGAACACCTTACTCGACATGATAAAATCAAAAACGTGCAATCGAAAAATCCCCATAAAGTTGAATCAATACCTATCAGACGAAGCCTCCGCAGAACATTGTAAACTTTGCAAAGGTATATTTAGTATCATCTGCCGCACCCTTGCCTCGCTGGAATTGAGTTATACTACAGAGGTGTTCCTGTTATTGTGTCCACCCCCGTGTAGAAAACAGCGGGTCAGCCGAGGGGTAATCTACTTTCACTCAGCTGCTGCAGCTGTTACTGAAAGATTTAGCTGGCACAGCTCCATGCCACACATAGCTGAGGGAGTGTTCGTAGTCAAAACGCGGCTTTAATCTGCACTTCAGTGTCCATGTCCGTGTTGATCCTGATTAGCTGGACGACTCTCACTAAAGCCCGAGACGGGCTCGTCATCGGTTCATAGCAGAACACCCGATAGGCTGCGAGTTCAACTGTGGCGCGGCAGCGATGGTGACTTTTTTGTTGTCGTTGTATATGGCTCGTGATAATCACGCTCTCAGCCCCTTGACAGGTGTTTGACAGCGTGGTTACAGGTCCACTCGAGTACCTGTAACTGGAGTGTGTGATCAGAGAGCAGAAGTGAGTGGAGTGTAAAATCATCACCCACGCAAACATATGCCTCACCACGTCCTCCCTTTCTCCAACTCTCCCCTCGACCCCTCGATCGCGCTCAATCTCTGTCTCTCCCTGCTGGTGGCTGATTAATATTGGATGGCAAAGCTGTCATTATTTCCCCCCCCCCCCATCTCCCAGGGAAAAAAGAATATTCGGTTGCATATATGAATATCATGCATGCATCTCTCTCCAAAGGCACATCTACAAAGCCTCGTCTGAATGCAGGTCCACAATGGCTCTAATGATATGGTAGGACACATTATAATTCCTGTCTATTTACCGCAGCTTGAAAGGAGAAAAGCATTCAAAGTGAAGACCGAGCTCACATCGTCGCCCCTTTCTAATATCAGAAACAGCATGGTAACCGTCCAATTTTCTCCTCAGTGAAGCAGCACTCCAAAAAAAACAGTTTGCTGCCTCCAGCTCTCGCACGTCAGTTGTCAGACTCCCACAATGAGGAGGAGTCCTCAACAAGAGATGTATGGGTGCCCTGGAGGTCCAGACACCTTGTTGGATTACCAGATAGCCCGTGGTTTCAATTTCGCATTATAGGGGATTTACAAGTTGAGTCAGTGACAGCATTTGCTTATGATATTATGCTTCTGTAAGCTGCCTGTTTGATATACATGTCACACAGGATGTTATTACGCTTGAATGTATTTGCTCTGTTATAATTTCTTTGCAAATTCTCACTTCGGTATGCTTCATGTCTTCATCGTTGTGTTTTTCGAACATGGTGGTGGATTATGTTTATGACATGCAGGTTTCTGCTCAGCTCTCTATTTCATGTTCCTTTCATAGATCTGTCTCTTTAGTTTGGGATTAATGGGCTTTATTCTGTGCATCACATGTCCTGGAGGCTGGGACCTCTCAAGACTGGTCTTAGGGGTCACTATGATAAAAGGGATAAGAAAGAAAGAAAGAAAGAAAGAAAGAAAAAAGATATTTATATGTATTTTTCTATTTTCATTTACTTTTTTCTTGTTAAATACAGGATACTTTCAACCCCTAAAACCATGCAGATGAAATGCTCACTTTTAGGTTTAACTGCTCATACCTCATGTCCACACCAAGTCCATGACATGTGATGTGGGGTCAAAAGTCAGCCCTGTCACCTAAAAAGTAAGTTTCCATCCAACGAAACTGCCTTGACAATTACGTTCAAATATGTTTAATGAAAGTCCGCAGAAGTCCGAGTAGGAATTACAGAACTACGGTCTGTCTGATTCTTGAAATAATCCAATAGTTCATCATGTGTTTATATCGATAATTTCCTCCTGAAGTATGAAGATCATTTCATTTTTACACATCATCCAGCCCAGTTTGCTATCTTCAGTTCAAAGTAGTTAATGGGTTACAACTCCACAATCCTTGTTCCCTAAAAAGAAGTGCTGCAGCAGTCTGTCACGGTGCATTGGAGTGGTTCTTTTGTTAAACGTTGCTGTCGTTTGTAATGCTACTATGAACCAGCATGTGGATGAGGAGGGGCCACAGACGGAAATAGTCAAATGTGAGAGTGAGATTATTAGATTAGAATTTGTTTTGAAAGGCTCCTGTAGCATCGTATTAACTGGATTCCGCTTTGTCGTGATTGTGGATTTGTTTCCCAATAAGTGTGCTAAAGTCGTGACGGCATGCTGAGCTGCGCGTACAGAACGAATAGAGGGATGAAAGACTGTGAAAATGACACCACACCCGTATGTAGCTAGGTTCACAGTGAGAAAAGAAATAGTGAGACTATTCCTTTCGCTTTATTACCGTCAGAGTCTTTATTTCTGGATACAGAGACGTCTTAGATGTACAAGTCATACTGTCTTGACCTGATCGTCTTAACCTTTTTTCTTTTCAAGTTTGTTTAAAAGTGGGGTGACGTAATAAAATATAGCTGTTTATTTATTTTTTTAATCAAAAAGGACAAATTAAAATGAATGGCGCCTTTTGACATCCGATATAGTGTAACAGATCTTAGAGGAGTATGTCATCATACCACTTAATCTGCTTGTACTCACCTCTACTTAATCATCTTTTAAATGTGCATGCGTATCCATGTGTTGAATACTGATATCATTTTCCTTCAGTCCCCCCCCCCCCCCTTGCATTCGCCCCGCTGTTCATTGTCTTCCATCTCATCCCTCTGTGTAAACCGTCTTTTATTTTGAAGCCTTTTTTTGACAGCAGAAATGTTAATTCTGCTCACAGCTCCTGGCCACCCACCTGCTAGAAAAGTGTGCGTGACATGTTTGGAGGATTACTGCAAGGGAGTTCATTGCAGAGAGGCGTGGCGGAAACTAAACGCACCGAGCGACCTTTGAGCTTTCTCCTCCCGTGCAATTAGTCGCAATAAGTCCTTTCTCTGATTACATTGTCTCTGAAAGAATTCATCACCACACCTTTACTCCTCTTCCTCCCCCTCCTCCTCTTCTGCTACTGACAGGTGGAGAAGAGAAAAAGAGAAGAAACCTAAAATGATTTGACAGTGTTCTGCAAAGCAAGGGGCAGAAGGTAAAGGAAGTTGTTAACGGGGAGTTCACAGACAGTCATCTGTGATTCTGGTTTAGATGCGGGCGGAGGAAGAAGAAGGAGGCCTAAGATAAGAGGAGAGGTAATCTCAGATGTGAATATTAAACAGCCGGAGCGCTTTGATGAAAGTTGTCAGAAGCTATGAAATACATAAGCCTCAGTTGCGGCTCTTTGTTCTGCTTATCATAACGGATTCATAAACAAAAGCAAGGTGACTGTTAATGGTGTTATTCGCTAAACATCTCTTTTATGAGTGACGAGAACACGCATTCCTGCTGAGTGACTTCTGTGTTTCTTTTCAGTGGTGTAATTGACCCTCTGCTACAATTCTGAGTGAAATGATAAGGAGTTGTTGGTTACAGATGTATAGTCATTGAAGAGCAGGCACATGGACGCAGAATCAACAGTTAGAAGAAGCTCTATGTCCATGTGACTTCTGGTATTAGTCTCGGTTATACCGGAAACTATAACTGCGCTGTGCGTCTAGACTCCCACTCTCTCTCCCTTTTTTGCACCGTTTGCTCAGGCAACCATACAGTAATCCCCTGCATCAGCATTCTCATTTGATACTTGCGTAAAACACTCATGCACGGTGGAGGGCCAATTGGTCTTTCTTGGGCAGCATGGGGTCAAATCAGCTTTAGAGGATTTAAAGAATGTGTGTGTGTCGGCCATGTAAACCTGGTGTGAAATTTGAATTTTGATATTGAACTCGGCCTGTTTGGAGGGTGTGGGTGTCAAGGGGAAGTGAAATTTTCCATCACCATGCTTGACAGGGGTGGAAATAACGGTTTGTCATGCTTTATATTAGATATACCCATACAAAATCTCTCACACACACGTTTGGCGCAACTACACTTAAATTCCAAACGTATAAATCCTAACAAGGTGCTACAGTGGACAGTTGAGCGGAGCATTTAGGTCGCAGCCGCAGGGTGATTGGTAGGTGGATTGCATCTCATTTGGTTACGCGTTGAGAGCTGTGGACTGCCATAAGCAACAAAGCCATATAGATGAATAGTAGAACAAGTATTAAATCTTCCTCCAAGAACTTTTATAGCCCAACCAGATAGTGGTGCAACGACAAAGTCAGTATAGCTCTTAAATTGCATAGAATGTTTTGGCTCCAGATTTCACACAGCCCATATCTCCACCGCCTGCATCATGTTTACTCCGTAACCATTTGGCCAGAGGGACAAACAAATGAAGCGGACAGCAAAGATTAAAACCCAAATTTATTCATTCGACATTACCCGTCCGTAATTACTTCGCTGCGTGAGATTGCGTGTGTCCGTGCTGGTGTTGCAGCTGTTAAATGGCAGCTTTGCATATTGTTATATCTCAATTTTGCACGTTTGGTACAGTTCATGGGTTGAACTCGAGCCTAAGGCTACAGCTGTTTTCGAGTGTATGCATTTTTATACATACATTCATGTGTGTGTGTGTGGTGTATGGTGTGCAAATAAATTATACTTGCACCATCGAGGGATTTGAGATGAGTCATTGGCTAATATTAGTTGGCTTGGTATTTGCTGCTGGCCTTTAGATGCATTATTTCTCCCTCGGGATTTTCCTGCGACAATAATCCCTTGTTCTTTGGGAGGATACAGACAAAATTACTAGAATGACAATTTCAGACCATCCAGAGACACAGGCTGTATTAAAGCCCAGATAAACAGACACTGTTCTCAGGTAATGAATATGGGCTGTTTGACAGAAATGTTCTGTCTCATGATATGTTTATTTCCATCAGGCCTTTATAGGTTTTTTTTTTTATGCATCAATATTATTCCAGTCACTGGTCTCTCTCCCTAAAACGAAAGTAATACTGCTCATATCTAGTTGCTTTAAAGTACACAGCGACTGTAGCCCCACTCTGTTATGGACGACTAGAGTGGCAATATTTTGTAACAATAGGATAGCGGTTTCTAATGTGTTTGAGGTTCATGTGTATGCCCATTTGATAAGCTTGCACAAAGAAACATATTTTGACAACCTACCAACGTGGCTGTCATAGGAGTGCTGTTTATAAAGCTGCAAGTAGAGCCTCTGCATCCATAATGTACGGGGTCAGATCAGTCTCAGTGTTAATGAATGCACACAGAAGGATTCACAAAGGCTTTTTGTGAATTATATATAAATGATTCTCTCCACAAACATATTTTTCAATGCACACTTTTTTTTATCATTATAAATGTATAAATGTAAACAGAATCCACATATAAAATATTCACCATTATATTACTGATGCATGCGCACAGAAGTATTTCAAGCTGTTTACAGCCTGGAACAAAAAAGGTTTTGGTCTCTGTAGCTAGTTTGCCCGTTCATAACAACTGTATGTGGGGGGAATTTTTATAAAAACTCACCTGTTTAAATTATATTAAGGCTTGAAATGATGCATATTTAAGGGCGTGGCTGCTTTCAGGGACAGAAGGGTGACGTCTCTCGTCTCTTAGCCGTCTTCTCTGCTGTTCCGCCGCAGGGTGCCTGCCCTAGCTCCTATACGGTGATCCCCCTCCTTGCCCATTTTTGGATAAGCCGGGAGTTAAGCTGTGTCGTCACCGTCGGCCCAGAGCCATCCACTTTGAGCTTCACAGTGGCTCTTTAGAAACCTACGGGTGAACTCACGGACACTACGTCCATGTTCTATGTATGTGTTTGACACAGCTGCGCCTTGAATTTCTGCAGCTGAAAAATGCTTCCTAATGTAATGTCAACATGGCTTGGGGGGACATGGCGTTTACATATTAGTGTGTTACAGATTACACCGGTGCAACCTTGGTGTTTTCCTGTCAAAATCCACATTACCCGCTCACGTCTCAGACAAGCATAGCTGTAGGTTAGAAACAGAGTGTTGTTTTGTTTCTTTGTGCTCTTTATGAAACACCCAAATAGTCTTTTAAGACTTTTAAAATTGAATTACATGACCTATATCATACCAGTAGACCGGCCATCTGAATCTAATGTATGCAACCCTCACATGGAGTAGTGTGGATTGTCTGAAAAACCTTATCTATACTATTGGATGTAAACATTTGAGTTTTTTAAATTGTTTTAAGCCTAAAGTTTCCAAAAGACTACCCTGTGGGACAAATGTCCCCCTCTGTTTGGGTCAAAAGAGCCTCACATCATAATCATAATCATGGCAGCCCTCTCCACTCTCCACTGGTATAACTTAGAGTCAAAGCATATTGCAGCGTCTGATGCTTTTGACAGGCCTGAGCATAATGTTCAGGGTCGGACCATCTTCTTGCGAATTTGCATTTAAAATAAGCGGATCAATAAAGGCTTCGCTTTGTAATCTCAACTATCTCTCTGGCTCCTCCCTTGAGAATGCATTGAACTCTAGTAAGATGGATATAGGTGCAGCCTTTGAGGGGCAGCAGGTGCAGACTGCACCATGAGAGCAGGGTGTGAATACGTGACAGAAGGTGCCTTGAAAGTCTAGCCAGACTGTGTTTAGTCTTCGTCTTCTTCCTCCAGTCTGAAGAGACAACCAGAAGCGCACATGGACGTCTAACCACCATCGCAGTCATTGTGACTGATGGTAATGGAGAAGCTGACCCCGTCATTATCATTATAAACATATGAGACGTGAGCCCATCTGGTATCCCCCACGCATCATTCTCCATCTGCACCTCTAAGTTGCTGGGAGAGTGTGTCATTATAGAAGAAGGAGTATCGTACAACAGTTTATAGGGAGAAGCCTCATTCCTGACCTTCAACCAGGGCAGAGAGATAAAGCATCTTTATTCACCGAGGAGTTTGTTCACAATCGGTCTGGCTAGATGCAATTCCAGTCCAATGTGTTGTGCCACACTGTACTGCCCGGTTAGATGGCGGCGAACAGCTGTACATCGCAGGGAATGTTCCATCACCTGCAGGCGCTAAATGGTTTCTTTATGGTTATTAGTGGTGCCTGAATGGCTGTCGCTGCTCTTGAAATGATGAAGTGTTGTGCTTTTTTCCTTCTGTCAAGTAGAGAGCTATTTTGGTGAAAAAAAAGAAAGATTATGGAATACCAAGGATGTTTGTGAATGTACACACTACAGCATTGATGATGATGATGGTGACATTTTCCTGATCTAGTGGAGCATATTAACAGTCGTCAGTTTCAGGAACTTTTCAGGTAAACATGCTGACTGCTCATTTCTCTCTCCTGGTCTCGGAAACCTGCAGTCATTTATTATCTGGGATGCACGGTGCCTCTCTGATGCACTGGTCAGTATCTCCGCCAGGAGGTTATGTAACCGGTCCAGCGTGCGTGCGGTGTGCATCTCACTGTCTGTCTGGCCATGGCTACTCTCGCATACTGCCGGACCCATCAGCCTGATGTTTATTTGTGCTCATTTATGACTGTATGCTCAAAGACTTCTCATGGTTGCAGTGATTCACACATTTTAAAGTGGTAAGTGGCTTCAGTTTGGACTTGTTTCCACTACGAATTGGTCCTCTCTTGATTTGCACGCCCAGGTAAGAAAATTGCATATATGTATGTGCATGTATGTAATATGTATGACGAGATGTATATCGCATAGCAAACGACAATATGAGGCCTGACTATATTGGACCGCATCTTATCATGTCGGTAGGAGGAGAGCGAGTTGGAATCCTACAGTGTGTTTGGCCAACATAGTTAAGAGTTGATGAAACTAAACACACAGCACTACTGACCGTTTCCATCCCGAGAAAGCGTTAAATAGTCAACTTTAAGTGTTACACAGTGAACTGCTGCACGTATTCATTTAATCTAAATATTACAGCGGTGATTGTTGCAGACGCGCCAAATCTGCACTTCACTGAGTGTATTTTTCTAGCTCTATAAGGGTTATAATATGTGTGTGAGTGAAACTGATGCTTTCAGACTGTGGCACCGCGACTTGATCCACCCAAACCATATACAGTACATTGGAAAAATCCCATTCAAGTGTGTGTGTGAGACTCAATATCAATCAACAGTGAATCAGGTGTATCGGGTTCCAGCTTCTCTACACGGTATGTTTGTAAGTGTGTCCCTATTTGTGCACATAAGGGTATTTATCTTCACCCACTGCCTGTTGAACAGAGCTGCTGTTAAATAAATTAGCAGTCCAATAGTCTACGTTGGAGAAATAGGAACTTCAGCTCACACTCGCATACACACACTATTAAGCTGATTGCTTTTAACATAAGTAGCATTGCAAGGTGTGTGTGTGTGTGTGTGTGTGTTGGTGTTTATGTGTAACAACAATGGGCTATAATTTCAAGATACAAACGTTAAAGCCAGCCTTAATGTTAATGAGCTCACAGAGCTACTTCAGCCTGTTTGGCAATTCCCCATATCTCAAATCAAACCTACTTGTGAGCTGAGCGGAGTGACACAAATGAGGATGTGATTGTGGAAATCAGACTGCACAAACTCGTTTTGGCATAAGAAATTGCAATTTTTGTTCCTGCTTGGTCAGACCATCTCTTGTAGCTTCAGATGATGAAAGTACACAAGCAGACCTCTCCAACATAAAGTAAACCTCCATATTTATTGTCACCTTCATCATGATGTGATTTGTTGAATTGGTAGTTCTTTATAATACTGTCCGCAATATCTTGTAGAATCTGTGGAATACTTCCCTCTCATTTGATCTGTAATATGTATGTAATGTGAGTGTGACAGAAGTCCTCTTCATTGGGGACAAAATAGTGGTTATTTACAGCATAAATCAGCAGGATTTCTTCCCCTGCATGCTTTTGGTTTAGCAATAAAGTGCATTTGTATGAAGCCTAACATTATGTCTATGTTTTCAGTCTGTGAGATTGGAGGGGTTAGAACCGCTGCAGTATATTTCCAGAGAGATAGCCGGATGAGCAATATAATGACACATGCCAGAGCCAGTACAGTAAGGGAATTGCCACTGGCAGGTAACAGAAATAATTCATTTCAGTTTACAATTTGAGCAGATGAATAAAGGCAGAAGAAGATACTGTGAAATACATTTCAGGTCATATCGGCAAACTGGTTTGTTTGTAAAACATCAGTATGAACACGAAATCGAAGCAGAACTAAAATGCATTAATGTATATTCTTTCCCCTTTCCCGGGACAAAATGAATTAAACTACAGGTGTGATAGCACCCTTGTGGCACTCCGCTACATTTCTGAGACTAAATGCAGCCTCAGTCGTCAGTTAGGGCTTCCCTAAAACGTCTTTGCATCTTAGAATATTTTCATCATTAAAACAATGAATACACTCCCTGTCCTGGGGGCTATTTCCAGTTCCAATCTAAAATTAACTTCTTTTGAACTTTTTCAGACTTCCACCTTTGCTCCCCTAAACTGTAATCGGGGCTTTAAGCCAGAACTTCTGAGTTATCTAATGGCAGCAGTTCCCGTGTCAGGCGGACTGCCAAAGGGACACATTATAAAATCTTGACTTAGGCATTTCATTTGTATTCAGGGAAGAGAATACCTTCCCTCTAAAAGTTTGCCTCAGGTACTGTGGAAACACAGTGTGTCCTTGACTGAAATTTATCCCCATTGATTTTTACAGGCTCCCTGCACTGTAAGATCCCATTTTCCAAACAGATTTAATGTCGCATTTGTTGTTACGAGTCTGAAGCCGGGCGGATGAGATTTAGATATGTGGCCCCGCGGAGTTTTGTGAGCAATGTGTAAAATTCTATGCTGTGTGGGTCAGTAAGAGAGCCCAACCTGTCAGTCACCGGCCACCTTCTGTTTTCTCTCACCGGATGATTGTCTGTGCTTCCTCATGCTGAGCACGGCACGTCCGTCAAGTGTTTGTACACGTCCTCCGTCCTGCACGTGTGCTCACGCATGCGTTTCTATGTGCACGACAAGTATTTGTCTTTGACGTGTGTGTATGTGCATTGCCGCTGCTTAGAAAGCGGTGCCACTTAGTTGCAAGGATGAACTCGAGACCTTTACTGACAGCCTGAGAGACAGAAATGATGCGATGTAAATTGCTGGTGACCGCCTTGGTTTCTTTCCCAACTCCATCACTAAATGACAGAGGATGATTATCAATCAGCTGTCAGTGGCTGCTGGATGCTGCTGACATTTATGGTCCACTCTCTGTATCTTCTGAATTTCCATACACTATACAGTAGACTTCTGTCACTCGAATGGATGAATTAATGAATGCAATTTCACAAGCAAAACGTGTGAAGTGTGTGTAGTGTCTTCTTAAGGCCAATTTCCCTTCCATTCTTTTTACTTTGACTGTACAGAAGGATTCAAGAAACATAAGAGTCTTGACATTATTCATTCTAGAGGCTTGACTTGGCTCATTGGGACATGTGACATGTTTGTTCCATCTAGTAGAGTAGTCATCTATACATGAAGAAACAATACATTTCAGGATCTCCAGCCTGAGACCAGCGGCATTACCTCACTGGTAAAGAGATCAGACTAGATTCTGACTCGTCTCCCGGGCCAAGACGTTAAATCTAAATCTGAGGCTGCCTTTCAAGCGCATATGCTCGAGCTCTGACGGAGTGCCATTACTCCTGTGGCTTGGCCGCCACTAAATTACAGACCATCAGCGAATGGCCAATCTACCACCGCATGTGATTGTTACCCCTCTGTTCTACTCCGGGATTTACAACCTGTTGCTTGTGTGTAATTCAGAATGATTAAGGCCGTTTATTAGTCCCAGACTCCTGACTGTCGTACGATAATCAATCAGATACTTTACAGGTCCAGCAGCACACTCTGACAAGGTTAAATTACACTTCTGATTTCTCATCATTCTGACTTAAAAACCTCTCATGAATCACACATTGAGTTATTGCAGGCCTTGTAAAGGAACATGTACATGTGAGCATTTATATTTTGCACATGCACATTTCATTTGAAACAAATAAAACTCTTAAAATGCACATTTTATTGGATTTCATCCTTGAATTATGACATACTCATACTTGACATTCTTCCTACTGTATGTTGCTTACATGCAATACATACAATAGAGTATAGGATGTAGAGTCAAGGCATTATGGCTTAAAGTGATCACATGTGAATTCATAAATCCAGATTATCACCTGAACTAATTATGTCTTAAAAATGTCTGTCAACCAGATTTTATGGAAACGCATGTTTTTCAGATACAAGATATTCAGATATCAGGTGAAAACATGTCCACAAAACGAATGTATTACGTTCTGCCTGTGATTGTTATACTGTGGCTAAGAGCGCAACATCCTTCAACTGAGTGCTTTTGTTTTGAAAGCTGAATTTGTTACTATTGTGTTAATAATTGAACATGCATGCTTTCAGAGAGGAATAAGAAGGGGGAAATATTGCTGTGCATACATTAAAGGGATAGCTGGTTTATTCAGACAGAAGATGTTTCAGTTTCTCTGTTGATACGTGGTCTGAGGTCGAGATGCACCGAACGCTTTTCAAATCGGTGCATCTCTAGTCTGTGGTCACACGGAGCCGCCCAACAACAAACATTTCCAGTCACAAAAAAAGAAAAGAAGATACATCTTTCCTGTATGCTGTAAGGTTGATTATCCTCTTAGGTCTCTTAATCAGTTTGGAACAGTTTGTTTTAATTGGATGGTAGTTTATTACCGTTCACTGGGACTCATATCTTGCCAACTACCTCTCTCACCTTTGGCATGATATGCAGATGAGCCCCGATCAGCTCATTAGCCACAGTGAGGTGAACATGAATGGCATGCAGTTGTAGCGTAGGTCTTACTTCCAAATATTCAAAGTAGGAGTTGGGCGCCAGACAGGAGAATAATCTCACTTCTACCCTGTTACTTTAAGAAAATGTTACTTTGAACCAGTTGGAGAGATGCCCCCAATTAAGTCTGCTGTATTTTACCCAAATATAAGTAATCAAATCAAAAGTGTAGAGTTTATACTCAAATACTTACACACAAAATGTCCATTAAATCAAGAGAAACACAATTACTGAGTTCAGATAACAAAATCAAATGTCCCTTAAGTAATTAAATCAAAGGAGGACTCCAGATGAATGTCAATCTGTTTGTTAAAGAGATGTGGTGTGTGTGTGTGTGTGTGTGTGTGTGTGTGTGTGTGTGTGTGTGTGTGTGTGTGTGTGTGTGTGCGTGTGTGTGTGCGCGTGCGCGCGTGTGTGCGTGCGTGTGTTGAACTGTTTCAGTTCAAGGTTTGTGGGTCTGGAGGCAGGCTGTTCATTTCAGTCCCGTGCAGTTCAGTGTGTACATGTGTCTGTGTCAATGAAAGCAGTTCATGTCAATCCATGTGAGTTCAGTGTGTGTGTGGGTGTTTTTGAGGAAATTGAAGGAGAGTTGCAGTAGAGGGAACTCATCTTAATGGCCAAACGAAGGCCAGGAGGCCCACCGTTGCATCCAAGCAGGTCCAAGCTGTAGCTGAACAAGATTCTGCAAACCAGCTGCTCCCGGGATCAGCACACCTCCACCAAAGCAGTTCACAAAACAGAAACTGAATAATACTTTAGTTATCTCCTCCTTTAGCCACTCTCCCTCCTCTCTCTGTGCTGCTTCTGTTACTTGATTCCCCCTCTTCCCCCAGCTCACGTGTTTCTTTCATCCCCTCACTTTCACCACCTTCTTTTCCTGTCAGGGTGGAAAAGGGCTATTCTGTGCATGTCTTTCTTCTCTCCCTTTCTGCTACACAGTGATGTCTCTTTTTGCGTTGTAAAACAAAGGCCAATCAAAGCCAACTTTACAAATCGAAAAGATAATCTGAGGTTCTCCCCGGCCCCTGGCTTTTATGAGACTACAAAGCAGTGAGTTTTAATCCACCCTCAGCCGTCCCTCTGTGTCCGTCCTTATCACTTGCATTCCTGATCCCTGATTTGCAAATGACTCATCCTATTCCCTGAACCTTTTTGGGGTTCAACACATTCAGGTACTCTTCATTTTTGGTGCCTCAGGCAAATATGCAAATGAGCGTATTTCTAATTACATAAACATAAAATCTAATTGTGCGCTTTAAAGCGCTGAATCTGAAGCTATTTTTCTATTCATTTAAATGGTCTTAATAAAGGCAGAAGGCAGATTGGAAACTCTTAAGGCACAGATAGAGAAGCACTTTCATGAAAAGATATGGATCAAAGAGCAGGTCCTGCTGTTTGAAGCTTGATGCAGTCACTCTTCCTGTTTTAGAAAATGATAGCGCACTCACTAAAAGCATTGGCTGAGGGAAGGCAGCAGTGCCCCCTCCTCATCTCCGTCCCCCTCTGCATCTCTGTGTCTGCATCTCTCGACAACAAAGACGCAGCTTTCATATCTCGCACTTCCATCCGGGAGGTGTGCGGGAAGTAAAGTGGCATTTGTGGATGACACATAGTTTGAAGTTAAATGCTCCTCAAAAATAGCAGAGTTTCTAATTTCTTTGATTTTGTTCTGTTTCGGTCTGAATCCCTTGATCAAGTGGAGCGGCGTCAGTCTGCGCTGTAATAAATCGAAGTGGATGGAGGCGCGGAGCAGAGTGGGAGCTCTTCAGTCATAGAGAGACTTTTCATAAAAAGCTTCCAGTGCAAACACGATGGCACAGAACAAAGAACAGGCCCTGTCGTTTGAAGCTTGGCACAGTCTTTTTTGGGGGGGAAATTGCAGACACACACACACACACACACACACACACACACACACACACACACACACACACACACACACACACGCACACACACTAAAACTATCCACTCTCTCCTGCTCCCATTGCCCCTTCCTCTGTCTGGTCTCTGACTTTCTTCACAGATACACAAGTTCAACATAAAAAGAGTTCCGCTGGGGGAAAGAATGACATCTTGATGTTTTACAGTTTGACACAACACATTTTTGTAAAAGTAAAAGGAAGCAGCTGAAGACGAGACAGCAGTCCTTTCTGTGTGTCATCATGTCCAGACACGAAAGCAGCTTTGACATGCCTCACCCTTCTATCGGGATGACAAGGAGACTAGGAAACATGTTTCAGCAGGTTCAATTAAATGTTTCACTGTCACTGTAAAAAAGCAGCTCTACTACAGCAGCAAATAAGAGATAATAATGAGAAATAAGTTCCCACCAAAATCTGTTATCACGATATACATCATTTCATATCTCAATACCGATATATATTACCGAGATTGCATGTTATCTGGTAATTCAAACAAGTAAACAGTCTATATAAAATAACCACAAAGGTTTGTATAATCTTGTGTGATTTAATACTTGCCAACTGGAAAGTACTGAGTATCTTCTCTTTCAATTAAGAACATGCGAAATAATCAGAATATCCGAGAAATTTGAGCTAGTATGTAGTACTTGTTATTATTTAAATGTCATGGTGTATCACAATTTGATTATATTGACAGATGATAAATTATCATATTGAGTTAAAAAATTCACACTCAGAAACATTAAGGGTTAAAGATGGAACAAAAAGAAACATCAGAAGATATTTATTTATTTATTCATCAAATATTTGATTTTGTCATTGAAGCTGTTTTGACAAAAACGAGTAAATAGATTATATGAAGTTACCTCTCAACTAGTGAGGAAAGAGTCTGGAAGACTTTCAAATCAGGGAGTACAAAGTATGAAATAAATACACACAATTATACATCATATTTTTTGTTGTTTTGATGGTAACGTGATATGTTGCAGCAAAGTGCTGTCCCATTCATATTTACACCATCTCAAGCCCTCACAGCCTCTCACACTCACTCACTTACCAGGTGACGTCAGTAAGTCCTTGAGGGTTCAGGGTTTGAGGCTTTAGGGCCAGAGACAGGGAACTATGACCTGTTTCACTTCCTAACACTAGCTCTAAGCAGCTTATAAGCCATTATTAAAACTACCAATGCCAATATTTAAATACAAATACAATCATTTATTTGCTAATCATGTGATTAGGTATATAGATCACAATTACAGTAAAAAGATAATATTTAGAATTTTGGACAGTTTACATTTACTTCGGGACGGAAATTATGCCACACAGTTGCCGTAGCAGTGCTCTACCCCTTCAGAAGCCTTTGCAGGAAAAACGAATATACTATGATACTGTTACCGTGATATCAATTTTAGGCCATACTGTGCGTAGCCCTGGTGGTACCATGTCTGTTTACAAATGCGGAATGATAAAATCACATCTTTAGAGGAAACAAGGAAAAAAAAATGCTCTGCTGCTCCGGTACAAGTATTTTCTCTGTTCTGGGTCCATTTCTTCTACTCTTCGTCTCACCACCCCCCCCAACAGCTTTTCTTATTTGCCCTCCTGTGACCCCTCTTGACCCTCTTGTGTCCGTCCCATCTTTCCTCCCCAAAAGTATCTTTACTCCACCTCTTCCTCACTCCTCCCAACTCCTCGTTTTTCTTTCCCACCCCTTCCATTCGCCATCAAGTGTGAAATGAGAGCGCAATGAGTTGACTTTGAGAGCAGCGAGGATGAGAGCGAGTGGTCTGTCACAGGAGAATGAACTTAACAGGCCTGTCAACCCCAAATCCCCGACCCCGTCCAACCACCACCACCAACACACACTCACCTCCGCACACCTCGGTCCGTCAGTCACAGAAAAGTCTGCAGTGACGCAGGGGCCACGGATTGGTTGCCTATTGATCACAATCAAACCAGCCATCCAGGCAGCTGGAGGAGTCGCTGGTACAGTAGGCCCCGCATCTGACTGAGAATCCCTGATGAAGACGGTGGTGAACAATGCATAGGCACACACACACACACACACACACACACACACACACACACACACAGAACCCTGCATGGATTTATCCGTGCAATGCTCACACACGCACACATCAACAATTCTGCCAAGGCTTCTCTGCATTTTCAAATTGGTTTACCCTCCTGACTAAAACTCCAATACGCTCACACAAAATGATAACTAGGCGCAGTAATTGGATTTTAAGGAGAAATGGTTTCATCCAAGGCTGTCGTTGCGAAGCAATTTCCCAATCTAAAGCGGCAATAAATATTGATATAAATTGCTGACATAATATGTAAAGTCATAAAATGTGAATAATGTGGGGTGGCAGTAAAGTCCAAGGAAAAGCAAATGTGAACAAGCCCCGTTAGTTTCAAGCTTGCCACCTGAAGCTAATCAATACACCTGCTTGAGGTCTCAAACCCAATTCATCAATAGCACATGAACAGTTCACAATGTTTGGCAGTGTCTTGGCCACACACACACACACACACACACACACACACACTAAATAGTGACATATCACAGAGGACAGATGCATTCCTCTACCATGACAGACGTGGCGCTCGTGTCAAAAAGCTAATTCCCTCTTAGATGAAAGAAAGGAAGAAATAAATGAAGAAAGCAGAAAGGAGTGAGCCTTAACCCGAGAGCAGGAAATAAATTAAGAGAGGTCATTCTACTATGCACTTTGAAATGTAAGGTATTAATTTGCTATGATAGGTGACTAATATTAGAGATGACATTAAAAAAACAGATAAGGAAGATGTGAGAATTCTGTAGCTGGTTGTGATGAATGCTTTCTGCAGAGTTCTCTCTTTGTATGGCGTGTTAATATGAAGCGCGTTCACAGCTTGGTGGCATGCACTGGACTTCTAACATTAGTAAGATTATTTTCAAATGTTGTGTAATCATTTGTCACCACAAGGCCCATTAGTATCTGATCTAGGTTCTGATCCAGACACAGGCTCTCATTCACGTTTGCTTAAGAGTTGAGATTGAAAACTCATTCTCGTCTTTGAAACATTAGCTGACAACCCCCCCCCCCCCCCAAAAAAAAATGAAGAATGTCAAGAATGAATTTTAAATGTCAAAATTCAAGTTGCTATGAATAAGAAGCCCTTAAGGTGCTCAGAGAAATGTCAATTTGAACATTTAAAAAAATCAATGACCGCTGGGTAAACTCCATTTTCTGAGGAACAGTCAGTGTGATATTATTGACAACTACTAATGGACTTCTCTGTGATTTTTTTATTTTGTTATTTTTTTTTGGCAACAGCTGTTTCTAAGGTCAAGAATGAGCTTTCAATCTCAACTTAACTTTCAAACACTAGGGTTTGATTGGTTGACTCATCAAAAACACTGGTGTGTGTGTGTGTGTGTGTGTGTGTGTGTGCGCGTGTGTGTGTGTGTGTGTGTGTGTGCGAGTGCGTGTTGAAACCTTATTTTGCTCACATGACTCTTCAGGAATGCTTAATATACTTATGATGGGCAGGTCTATTTTTATTCCACCCATGCCATGGAAATCAGAATCAGAACCGTTTATTGCCATGGCTATGGTCAGAGACCACTCTATTTCAATTGTCATATCACTCATAACTATTACAGCGGTACCTGTCACAGTGTGAGATTGTACAATTTGTGGTTAAAAATATAGAGCCAGAAAGTCCTCATTGCACACGGCTGTTTGTATTGACCTTAGATCTGACTGCACACTGTGGCCATGAAATATTCTCCGGAAAAACAAAAAAAACAATCCATGTGACAAACGTGCTTCATCCCTCAAGAGAACTCCTCTGTTCACCTTCTGACAGACAAGCCGCTGACCCTTGGTGGAGTCCTTAAATGTTTTATTATGGGATATTTATCTTACATTTAGATTACATTAGAGACATTCATAGCTATGTACAGTAAATCAGGTCCTATATTATACTTACATACACCTTGCTGGTGTTTTGTATTGGGATTTTTTCCTGTCTTTGCCTTTTGCAGCGCGTTGTTAAAAGGACAAACCAATTTATACTGAGTTTCACAATAACAAGGAAGCAGTCACAGAAGAAGACAAGACGGTAGACAGGAAGAATTCAGAACTAATTGTAGCCATCATTATTCCATAAGATATTAGTTTATAATACAACCTACGTTTTTAGACCAAAGAATCTATTTTTGATTGAACTTCATTATTTCCTCAAACCTGTCAACCTCTTGACTCCATCTGGGGAAATGGTTTAAAAATACTTTACATTTCTTTTGCTTCTTTGCAGCCTGTCTCCGCTCGCTTTGCTTCACTCAGTCCCCTCTGATTTTGGCAGGACTTTGATAATGTGAATAATCAGATGAGCTGGGCCTGTGAGCCAGCCTTGAAAGCGGGCTATGCCAATTCAGCCAGTAAATCATTTTAACACGGCTGTGGAGAGGGATGAGTCCACACTGAAAGTGTGCTTACAATAAAGATTGGAGCACTGTGTGATCTGAAGAACATAGCATAAAAGAAATGAAATAGAATTGCGTCAGGAGATTGAAATATTATAATTCGGTTGCATTAAGAAAGAAGTTGTTTTTTTTGTGTGGCCGGAGGTTTTCAGGTTGTCCTTCGATCCCATTCTCGGAAACGCAAAATCTCAGGAACGCCTCAAGGGAGTTACTTTAAATTTGGCACAAACGTCCACTTGGATGACAATTTCCCCACAAATGTCGAGAAGGATAAAATGATGAATTTGTGACATTTTGGACAGACATGGAAGCAAACTGCCACTTGAAACACTGGTTGGCGGAGGCATACAACCACAAGCTGGGTTGGAAATCAGCAAAGAATCCCTTTAAACTTGCAGGATACCCAGCATTGACTCGGGATCAACGATTTTGGCTTTTCTATCAGTGCAACCATTACTTACATTTTTACAGCTGTTTTAAGCTGTGTGCACCTACTGCTGTTTATATTCAACATATTCATTAAAGGAGCCGTATTTAATATTCAGACCATTGATATAGCAGCAAACAACTATTTAATTTGTAAAGATAGCGGAGTAACATCTTCCTGAGCTGAGAATGAGGTCGCTCTCCCTCTGTGTGTGCTGTAATCTGAGCTTCTCCTTACTTTGTTGGTGCAGCCGGTCATGCTTGCTTTTATTGCATGTTGGTGCGTGTGAGCATGCCCCACTGGCTATAGCTCACGGCCGACCGCTCTGCACTGCTCTTATTCAGTGTTCACAGCTGATAACGCCGTCCCGACCGACAGCGTCCACGCGGAAGCGTAGCATCCACCCTCCGGCCCCTCCTCAGTTAAACACTGGTAGCTCTGACAGCACTTTTGCTGTAGTTTGCACTCTTGAGAGGCAATAGAAATGCTCCCAGTCTCAGATCCTGCACCTTCAACAAACACCTGCACCATTGTTCCTTTTAACATTGACACGAGGTGACTGATGGACATGTGCAGTGTACTTTGTATGAGCCTGAGTGACCTGATAAACTATTGTTAAATCTGTGGCATCAGGACTTCAATAGTCTTAGTATGATGGATTAACAGCAAATAATCATCCTCAACAACTTAAACAACAAAAAACCTAACGCATAAAACTTTGCTCAAGTCCTACCGATGCGTTTAGAGTTCATAGCTGTAACACATCCTCTCAGAGTTATAACACAGTAAATGGGAGCAACACCGCGTGTCTCTGTTTCTGGAGCAGTTCGACGTGTGTTTTGCTTCAACATCCATTGCCTGTTTTTGAGAGAAATGCAACATGAATATCTTTCCTCTTTCTCTTCCTGAGCCGGTGAGGAAGAGAAGAAAAGATACAATGTGACAAGCAACCGGAGCCAAGAATATAAAAGTAATCCTAGATTACAGATGAGAGAAAGGGGAGAAGATGACTGAGTCATGGATAAGATGAAAGAATTGTTGAAGAAGCAATTCCGTGGGGGAGGAACAGGGAGAGCGATGGTGGATGGGAGTAGGGTGAGAAACAAGAGGATGTATATAAAGTCCTCCGGCATGTCTCTTGTGTAATTATTTAGGTATTGTATATGGATTATCTATTTTTGCTTCTACATGTCAGCACACAGTTTTGAGTAGGTGTGAGCCTTTACACAGTACATGTACTGTACATTATGTATATACAGTAACAAGTGTGTGTGTTTCTGAGTACACATTTATTTTTCATAGCCAATAACCCGGGTGAAGAACAAAGCTATTACCTTTCCACTGATTTGTTTTGTTACATCCCAAGATGGAGAATATTTAAGGAATGGTACTTATGAGGGAGGAAAGTGTGCTCAGATGTTGTTGTTTTTTTGATCATATCTACAGTATGAATTATCGATGCATTAGTGTGTATCAACCTGGAGAACAACTTGAAATGTATAGAGTGCTCTGTAAAAAAAAAACCATCCCCCCAAGGTCTGAGCTTCAAGCTTTCCGCTATACAGTTTCTCATCAAAGGAGGGTTGAGGTTTATGTAAGCCTTGGACGTGGATCATTTCCCTTCACAGTTATTTATGAAGTTGTTTCGAAATACACAATGATTCGCAGGTGTACTCCTCTGCGAATACAAAGGGTAAAGAATTCCCACAGTATTTTTAAACGTGTGCATGTGCTGAGACTGTCTCTTCACTAAAGACATGGAACACAGCTCGCTGTCAAAGGATCTTCTTTCATTATGTGCTTCTGGATGTCTGATTTAACTTTAACCCTTTAGCTTTAAATATACTTCTTTTTATTTGATGTTTCTTTAAAATGTCCTCACATAAATTTCAGAATAATCAGACCACAAACATAAAATATTATCATGCTAAGGGCACCAAATTATTCACGAGTTTATGTTCGTGGCGAGGGGTAAGATCATGAAGGTGGTGAGATGTTATTTTTGTGAACATTGGAGGTTATTAATACACAGCAGGCGTCCAGATGAAGTTGCAGCGCGGTAGCAGGTGGTTTAGATGCAAGCGTTTGCGAGCACACGTAAAATACAAAAGTGTGTATTACAACTACGAGAACAAGTCGTGGATTAGACATCAAAGAGCAGCAGGATAAGCACGCAGCATCGGTCCACTCGCAGCTTAATCAGTGCTTCATGGCAGATATTGTAATTCTACAGTAACATGTAATGGGTTTTTGTTAACTGCGTTGGAGAGCGGAGGAGATCATATTCATTAATCATCAATCAGACATGGCCTCTAACTGGGAGGCAACGGGGGTGGGAAAAAGAAAACAGTAACATGCAGGGAAAATGCATTTAAAAAGGAATCATATAATGCGGTAACATACTTATAATATGTTTATCTATTTTTTTAAAAGCTATTATTGTCTTTATGTTTTTAATAACTAAGTGTGTTTCCTTCCGTCCAATGGTGCAGTGTCTATAGAAATGACTCACTTCCCCTCCGGCTTTTTTTTGTATTTTATATTATGCAACTTGAAATCACAGCAGAATAATTAAGCGACAGCAGCAGAATAAAGAATAAAAGAAAGACAATTACAAGGAAGAAGATGGACCAATTGCATACGAAGTAAACAGGAAGACGAGACGAAGCAGAGTGAGGAAGAGGAGGAAGAGGAGGAGAAATGGAATCAGGAGAAAAGAAGAAGCAAACAAAGAAGACGGAAGAAGCACAAGAGGGAGATGAAGAATAAGTAGAAGAGGCGATGAAGAAGAAAAAAACGCGAGAAGGAAAAGTTATGTGACTAGCAATCATGTGTACGAGCTCTCTCCCAAAGGAACAAGCATTGAGTTTCAATCCAGCGGTCTTATTGAAAATATTAAGCAGGTGAGCATTTTCTTGAAATCTCATCCCAGAACAAGAAGAGAAAGAAGCAGATTAAAGAGTGGTGATGATCATGATGATGATGATGATGATGATTAAAGAGACGAGGTAGAAGAGTTAAGTTATAATTAGATGCCGAGACACAGATCATCTGTCAGGTTAGATATAATTGTCCAACTTTACTCTGTCAGACCTGAACTTACCAAGAAACACCAAACAGCCGCCTCGAAAAATCACCTGTGACGCTGGGTTTATTTAATGCTCGGTCTTCTCTAACACGGTTCGCAGCAGGAGCTCTGTGGATCTGTGGATCCCCACAGGCAGCTTATGTGTGTTAGTGTCAGAACTCAAGCTCAAAGAGACACCGGACATCTGAACACCATTTCAAACCCGTCAGTCCTGGACTTGAGGCCAGCTGAACTGAAAGTACATCTTCAGATGTAATAAGCTCCGCCTTTGTACACACACTGAATATCAAGTTGTCCAGGTGCCTCATTTATATTTCATATTCCCGGGATTCATCCTCTGTTTCACTGGAGTTGTTGGGGCCCTCCATAAATGGATAATTTTTTATTAACAACGGTTTGAAATTTGTTGGCCTGAAAGCCAACAGCAAAATGACACACACACACACACACACACACACACCAAAACAAAAAAACACCATAGATAAATAACAAAGTATTTGAGAGCAGCACTAAATAGGCTGATTTACTTGAATATCAAACACAGCAACCCTCGAGAACAGATGTAAATCACTGTTGTGCGCTGAAGCGAAATGTCTTTAGAACTATAAAAGCTGAATAAGTGAACATAATTTGGTCTTAAATTATCTTCAGTTTTATTCTCCCGCGAGTTGTTATCACACTCAGCTTTGGTTTCTGTTTTATGGGATAGGAAATGCCTTCTTTTTGGATGATAAGCAGAAACGTGAACTTCTGTGCATAGGAGACGGTCATATCATTTCTCCAGCTGAGAATCCTTTAGACCCTGTTTTGATCCCGTCGCGGGGATTCACACCCTGCAAACACCCACAATCTCTGGATTCCTCTTCGTTATGGAATAAACCATAGTTTTGTCACCATCTATCACCATGATATTTGTCATGACCTGAGCGCATACTTGAAAACCTACAGTGTCTGCACAACCCCGTGAACCTCAGACCTTGTATACTATGTGAAACTGTTCAGCCACACAAACGTGTGATGGCCAGCTGTCCCAATTTACTCCAAAAGTGTGATTCCACTCAGTGTCCTCGCCGTGCACTGGACCAAAGCACAATATATCACACTCTACACATCCATAAGTGACCAAGGCTATGCCATGTGGTACCTCCAGGCCATGATGGAACCAACATGTTCTCACACCTGGAACAAAAAACAAACCAAACAACCCATATTACTATTACATAAAGGTAATGGTCAGGGGGTATTTTTTGATCTGCCATCTGTTGTCATAAGATCGTATGAATGGGAATAACGGTGCACACATCTTGACAGTGTGTCCTTGAAGGCACGCATGGTGTTGCACTCAGTTGTAAGCACAGAAAGTGACCAAAGAAATGTGAGGAATGAAAAAAGATGATTTGCACGACTAATCATCCGCTCGGATCTCCTCCCAAAAGGTTTTACCGTATTGCACAATGTGTCTGCCTTTGTTTCTGATTGAGGACAGTCATTATTTTTATGACCACAAGAGGTCGCTTGCCAGGAAGATGTTAACATTGTCATTTAAGTGAACAAACAGCAGAAGCTGATGTTGTTTTTCTGTTTGAACCCTGCTCTCCCCCCCCCCCATGACTCATCTCTCCTCTCACACTGCAGTTCCTTTTGCACTTTATTCAGTTGTAGGATCTCACTCTGTTAATTGGCTCTCTTCTGACCACAAACTACTCTCCATAGTCTATCATGCATTCGGCTTTACCTTTGTTTTACTCCGTCTCCTGGGACTGCAAATCAATTTTGTTATCCATAATTCTCTGCACCCTTCCCACTTTCCAATGGATTTGTCACTCATGTAAAATGTTTCTGATTCTGTAAAACTCTGCGGGGAACCAGATTGTAATTCATTTTTCATATTGAACTTTGCCGGAGATCAACATCTCTTGGTTATAATGAGAATGCATCTCAACGGACTATAAATTATTTCCGAGTTCTTCAGTTCTCAGCTCCCGTGATGTGAAAATGCCAGCTTGCTCTTAAGAGAGCATCATTGCAATCAATTTCCTAATGCTAAAATGAAAATGTCAAGAACTTTCAATGTTAATTTGCCCAAAGGCCCTTGTGGTTCTGTTGAAGCTCATTATAATCTGTATACACCAGTATTGTATGTAACATTGGGGTCTGAACTTCACCCTAGCAGTTCTTTTTATCCAAAAATAAAAGCACTGGTCCTCTACAAACTCTTGCTTTACGTGACAGCATGAGAGAAAGGTGATCACCAGCCACTTTATTAGGTACACCTGTTCAACTGCCCCTTCTATGTTTCTATATTTAAATACACTTGCCATTTTTACAACATACTTGTTTTAAAGTACTGTTATCTGGTTGTTTGTGTACCATATGTTTTTGTACATTTTAATATGATTCTATTTTTAAATTATGTCTTGATTATTGCTTTTCATTGTTTATTGTTATGCATCATTCACCAAGTTAAATTCCTTGTATGTGTAACATACTTGGCGGTTCTGATTCTGATTACTCTAATCAGCCAATCACGTGGCAGCAACTCAAAGCATTTAGGCATGTGGACAAAGTCGAGACGATCTGCTCAAAGTTCAAACCAAGCATCGAAATGGGGATGAAGGATGATGTAAGCGACTTTAAATGTGGCATGGTTGTTGATGCCAGACAGGTTGGTTTGACTTGCTGATCTTCTGGGATTTTCTCGCACTACCATCTTTAGGTCTGATAGAGAATGGTCAAAAAAGGAGAAAATACCATTCTTGTCAGCTAAGAACAGGAAGCTGAGGCTACCATCGGCACCGGCTCGCCTAAATTGGACAAAAGGTGTTTGAAAAAAACGTTGATTTCTGCTGAGACATTCAGATGGTAGGGTCAGAATTTGGTGTGAACAACATAGAAGCATGGATCCATCCTTCCTTGTACAGTTTATGCTGGTGGTAGTGGTGTAACGGTGTGGGGGAGATTCCCGTGGCACACTTTGGGCACCTTATTGCCAAATTTAAGCATCATTTAAACGCCACAGCCTACCTACCTGAGTATTGTTGCTGACACAGTCCATCCCTTTATGGCCACAGTGTACCAGTCTTCTAATGGTTTCTTCCAGCAGGCTAACATGTCACAGAGCTCAACACATCTCTTCTTGAACATGACAATGTCATGTCGCCAACACGTCACCGGATCTCAATCTAATAGAGCACATTTGGGATGTGGAGTGATGGGAGATTTTCATCATGCATGTGCAGCCGTCAGAACTGCAGACACTGCGTGATGCTATCATGTCAATATGGACCAAAACCTGAGGAATGTCAAATTTTTATATTATTAACTTAACTTTAAGATTTATGCTTAAAATTGTTGACTATCTTTGCAACCATTATTTTACATTCATTTATATCTCTAATTCACAGTAATGATCCCAAGATTACTTATTAATATGTAAGTCCAACATTCACTCTCCGTTTTGCTTGTTTTTCGGTCGTCACCAAGTCGTGAGGGGAATATTTACCTCTTTAGCTGCTAACTGCTCGACTGTTTACCAGACAGGGGCATCGTGTTTAGTGCGCGCTGGTATTAAACTGAAGGTTTTTACAGCTTTGGCACGTATAATCAGATTTCTTGTCTACTTGTGTTTGCCGAGTGTATCACCAGTGTACCATTTATTGTGATTGTGTAAATGTGTGTTTTGCAATAATATAAAGCTGCTAATGATTGTAGCTGTTGAACGCATACCGCCTGAGGCCGGTCACCCCGGCTGAATAAGGCCTCCTCTCCACCTGTCTGATAAATAGCTCGGGCCCAATTCCCTCGCTTTGCTTTTTTATTTTTATGCCGTCGCCCGTCTTTGATGTCATCAGATAATTGCTCCTTTTAGAACTCGGAAAGGGCCACTCAGCGCTCACGGGATGGAAGAGTATCCATGGTGACAATCTTTGTTATTCCACACCGCAAACAACTGTTTATTGTGCCCCTGGAACAGGGAAACGCTTTCGAGTGGAGATACTGCACATCTGGGGCGGAGGAGAGAGGGAGACGGAGAGAGAGACAGACAGACGGAAAGAGAAAGGGAGAATAGGAAGAGACGAGAGGCAAACTGGAAAGATCACATTTGTGTGCGAGTGACGGAGAGAAAGACAGACAGGTGCCTAATGGATCGTTACTGCTCAGGGAGGAAAAGGAGAGCTTGGTGAGGGCTCAGCGAGGCTGCTGAAAGGAAAAACTAATTCGGAGGATTTCTTCCCTGTGTTCACAAAGGATCTTTATGTGCAGAGCATTGATCCTGACCAGGCAGGATGGATATTGATAACCGGCACTGGATCAATGTGCAAGAATGATACCTGTTGTTGACAGTAATGTTGCTCAAATTGAACATGTGGCTTATTAGAGCCACTTCTGCTGTACCAGCGCACTCCTGCTTTAGTCACCCTCTTCCTCATGTATTGCTATTATTAATGAATGCACACACCCACTATGTGGATGATTTGGGCTCAGCCATTTGTAAGGCTGTCATTCTGCTGTATCCCTCGGCCCCATCTGTCCCCCTCTCTTTTCTTGTATTAGACTTGATGACCGAGCTAAACTCCACGAATATGTCAAAGCACTTTGAATCACAATCCTCTTCTCACTCCACTGAAACAACCAAATTGGCCATCTCACATTGTGCAGTTATTACCTTTGGATATTGCCAAATGCAATTATGGCAGAAAATGCATGGCTGCCAGCTACGTGATTGACTTTTACTGGCTGCCGTATCAACTTTATTGTAACTCTACAAGGTAATATGAGTCATATTCTTAATGTGGCTGATTAATTTAAGAAGCACATATAGCGCCCAGTGAAACAAGTGAGCCCACAGCTAGAGTTTTACAGGACTATGAGACTGCTTTGTGTATCAAATATGTATTTTGTAAAACATAATTCTCTCTGATATATTACGCCTGTATTTCAAAGCCTACAGTTATTTGAAAGACAGCGGATGGATGACTGATCGACTGAGAATATTCACAGTAGGGTCAAATATAAGTTGGATGTAATGGAAAAATAAGACCTTCGGAGAAAAACAGACTCGGAAGAAGCTGATGGATTACATATTTTCGGTAAACAAGTTGGAAGCCGTATCGTGTGAAATTGCTCCCCGTCTACTGCCATCTGCGAACGATCTGCCCACATCATGTTTCTTGTTGTGCATGCTGAACCATTACCAGCAGCACTTATTTCAGTGGATCCTCCAAGATATCCCCGGGGTCTGGAACGGCAATCACTTCCCTGCACTGCATCTTAATGACAGAGGAGAGGACAGATTGTGGCTCTCTGAGGGGTCGGTAAGGGGAATGGTGAGAGGATTTGGGTAAAGTAGAGTGCAGTGGAGAGGAGACAAAGTTAAAAGAAGGATGGAGAGGGGAGGACGGAGAAGGTGTCAAGAGGAGGAGAAAAGTAAAGAAGGAAGGGGGAAATTATGATAACACAAGAAAATAGGAAAAGGGAGTAGCAACGATCATAACTTAGAGGATCTTACTATGTTTTCCTTATTCAGAACCGGGTCAGAGACACAGGCTGTACATATTGTAAAGCGCTCTGAGGCAAATTTGTAATTTTTCTTTTTGGGGCTATGCAGTATAAATAAAACCTACTAAACTTTAAAAGCAAAAACTAGAAGGAGACATGGAGAGAGGAGGAAAATAGGATAGAATTAGTGAGAGGGTGTCCTATGAAATGAAAGAGAATAATAGAGGGAGAACGAGAGCAAGTGAAAGATAATGACGGGAGGCTGCTGGAGCTGTAGAGGAAAAGTCAGGAGTGATAAAAAGAAGAGAGAAGTTCAGTGAAACCAGAATAAAGTATTCAGTGTTATGTGTGCAAGTGTGCAAGTGTGTTTGTGTTTTTATTTTTAGAGTGCACATGTGTGCTTGCACAAAGCAGGAAAGCCTGCGAGCATTTTAAGAGCCGAACAACTCGGGTTTCTTACAGAAGTCTCGCTCTCCCTCTGGAGTTTCACATGGTGAATTCACGTCAGTTTTGCGACGCATGAGTTTGGCAATCAGTGCAGTGTATTGTTCACACATCTCTGGTAATCCCGGTCTAGTCCTGCTGGATTAGTGCAGGAGATTCCTCTGATACTCGGTGTTGTTTGAGAGGAGAGAAAATGCTTTGGCTGAATCAGATATATCATGTCACTGTCTGCAGCCTCTGTCTGTTTGTCCTATAACTTGTCAATGCCGCTCATTCCAACTGACAGCTTTTCTTAAACATAGATTTTGCACTTGGGAACATGACAATATGTAAGGGCAGATGGCTCCAGCTTTACATCAAAGTAGAGCATTCAAAGGAAATGTGTGGTGTGTGTAATCATATTCACGATAGATTATCAGTCGGGCCGCTTGTCTGCATTATTCATATTTTTGTCAAACAGCATATTTTGTCCACTGTATACTTTCTCTGTTTCTGTAGTTTCCCTTCTTGTGTCATTAAGAGAGGAGACCTTTTGAGCGAAGCACTTCATTGCACTCCGTGTCAGGAATGGAAAATCATCTTTTACTGACATGTTCTTGAGTTGAATATATCCATTCAGTGGATTCCTACTCATCTGTAAAGATAAAGGGTTTTGAGGTTTACTAACAACAATCATCTTTTTGTGACATAAATAAAGAAAGAAATAGACTCATCCCCACTTCCTTTAACCCAAAGAGTTCAACCACATGTCATATGCATCATTTTGCATTACATGGTGGTCGGCCACTATGGATTAATAAACCGTCACGAGCACAACTACACATACAGGCAAAGCAAAAAGGCAGGGCAGTTCTCCTCATATTGCACATTTCCTTCACAGTGGCAATTCAAAGTGCTTCACAAATTACACAAAAAGAAGTTAAATAAATCATTAAAAGTAATGACAATAATGAACCATTAAGAGATTGATGAGTAGTTGTAAAACCAAAGAAGAGAGGAAAAAGCCTAATAAGGCAGGCTACTATACATGTTGTGCTAATATACATGTTGTGCTAACATACATGTTGTGCTAACATACATGTTGTGCTAATATACATGTTGTGCTAATATACATGTGCTAACATACATGTGCTAACATACATGTTGTGCTAATATACATGTTGTGCTAACATACATGTTGTGCTAATATACATGTTGTGCTAATATACATGTTGTGCTACTACAGTCTGCATACAACAATGCTGAGTTCTGCATCCTCACTGCCCCACCACACCCTCCACCTGCTCAGCCTCCTCCTCTATCAGTATCTGGTTGTGTGTTCAGGCGTTATGTTTCCGGATGATCTGTCCGGTCCCTTCTCATGGTCGCGTCATCTCAGGAACGCCTTGAGAACGTGTTATTTCTTCACAAACGTCGACTTGGACTCAATGATGAACTGATTCGAATTTGTTGGTCAAAGGTCACTGTGACCTCACACACTTTCTGGGCCATAACTCAAGAATTCATATGTTAATTACACCAATTTCACACAATTGCTAAAAGGTAAAAATTCTGTAATGACGACATTCTGGACAGAGATGAATGTAAACTGCAACATCACTGTTTGATGGAGGCATACATTTATTTTATTTTTGTCGTTTTTAAAAATGTTATTTCTACAGTGAGTCCAACCTCTGCAGTGTGAACTACCCGCCATTGTGACCAAAATAATGTTTTAGGATTTTCTACAGTTTAAATTTAGTGGTCTTGCCAAAAGCATTTTTTGTTTTCTTCTTCAAACGTTAACCAGCTGCGACACTTTTGCCATTTCTCATTAAATGTGGTCGTGACCCTTTTCTTCACGCTTCTTTCACCCCCTCCTCATGGTGATTGACAGCTTCAGTTGTGTCTTATCTACTGCTTTTTTTCTTCAGGCCCTTTGCCCATCCAACAGTTTAGCTGAATTTTTCTCCTTTAAGTACAACCCAATGCCACAAAGTGCAGTTTGAAGGCTACAGTGCAGTAGATAGTGAGAGGCAAGTCCATGGCACCAAAGTCATGCTGGAACCAGATCAGAGGACCTCTTGCACCAGTACGTGTGAGTGAGTGGTAGATTGCCTGTTCATTTCAACACATATGAAAGAAGAGAAGCTGACAGCATGAAATGTAAATCATAACTGAAATTCAAATATGATCCACTTGTGTGTGCGTGCATCACTTATGCATACATACAAACACACATGCACGTAAACCAACCGCTGCAAATCTTCTGTGAATCTTCTCGGAGAAGGAGGATTATTAGAGAATATATAATAATTAATGGGAACTGAGGCAGGCATACTTCATCAATATATATACAGGATCCATTCCAATTTTGTATATAGGTCTACTGTTCCCTCATTGTTTCTTCTTCTTTCTGCTTCTCATCCAAATGTGTTCACATATTCTTTGAATTATAGTTATTGATAATTAGAATATTTTATTATCCAATGATGGCTCAATTTGACCCTTAAATAAAAACAAATGCTGTCCCTAAATAGAAAGTGATGAACATAAATTCACTAACACCTCATATTGGCACATTTAATGCTTTTTAATAGATTATTATTCAGATGAGCAACAATGCAGAATAATTGCTTATCATCTCACCACCACTGATATACGTTTCTCTCTTTTTGTACAATGACGTGATGTATTGAGTTTCTGATACTATAATGTTGTGATGCTACTTGCTTTGTCAATTCAAACATTACACAGTGGCACTCTGTATTTTGGAGGATTAATATAGCTGGACTGGGATATATATCATGTTTGATATCTTGCATAACAATACAGAAAAAGTAAACTGATGCACTGAAACACAGTCACAATCATCATTTAGCTCACTCTCCTGAAAGTACATTTTTTTAATATAGCTATTTGTGTAATCTTTGAGACAATTGCCATAGCATGCTCTCTTAGAACATTTTATTTAAAAATGAATTATTCAAATTCGGTAATGCCAGATAACCCTGATACCCCGATGCTCTGATAAACATGATGCATTTCCTAATTTGATACAGGTGTTTTGTGTTGTATGCTATTGTATTTGAGATTTTGAGCCCAATTTTTGGGATACAACACATTGTGTATAGAGCTTTGCACATTCAAACTGCTAAATTGAACCAAAGCAGCCATAAAATACTTTAATAGAGCATGATATATACTGTATATATATATACATATTTTTTTTATTGATTTATTTGATAAGGGACAGTGCACATTAATAAAAACATTTCTGTAAATGCGCCAGAGTTAGCCAAAAGGCTATTTTTCATCTGTAGTCCCATATTGGTGTTGAAATCTGATCAAATGCTTGTAGCCAGCAGATGCTCTTGTACCAAATAGCTATGCCTCTCTTCAGGACTCTCTCTCCATCTGTCTCAAAAAACATTGAAAGGGTCTCTCAACATTTGAGACGAGAGGTCAGCTGACAGGCTCCGCTGCTCAGAAAAACGGAACAAGAGCGAAAGGTCAAGGATTTCTGCCAGCCAGACAGCAAGTGGGTGCTGCTCTTCTCTGACCTGTTTTTTTTTCTTTTGCTGTTGCTGTTAAGTGGAAAGTCTATGAGACTAGACTGTGGAGAGAGGAGAGGAGTGTTTGCTCGGGGGATAGTGAGAGAGGAGTAAAGAGGTGAAAATTGAAGAGCATGGGAGGTGCACAAAAAAAGAGATAAGGACGAAGGGGAGGGAGACAAGATACAAAGACCAGAAAGGGGGTTCGGGGTTGTGAGGATGATTCATGCGTATGCTCTGCATGGCTCCCGATCTCTCATTCCAGTCATTCTACTTCAATTGGCTGAAATCTATTTTGAATCCTTTATTGTTGTTGTTTTTTAAAAAGAAAGAAACAAGGGAGTCAGTTGAAAAAGAATAACAACTACGGTTAACAGAGGAAAAACAAAGGGAATCAGTTTGCTTTTAAATTATTTAAACAGCAACCCACTGTGGTTTGAGGCCAGGGCAGCTTAGAGGGGGGGGGAAGTTGTTAATGATACTGAAAAGTAGATTTTGATCAGGATGCCTCTCAAGACTCTTCCCTGTGGAGGTTTTCCAAGATTCCCCCAGCTGGGAAGAGACCTTGGGGCAGACTCAGAACACGCTGGAAGGATTACACATCCTACTGAAGAAGTCCTTGGGATCACATGCCAGATTTAATCACATCACATATTTATCAATAGCAGGCAGACTAGTAGCTGTGTGTTCCTCATACATATATATGGACCTTCCATATGCCTCTGATGTGACGCTGTGGTGCGAGCGCGGACGAACACATGGGTTTCTGTTTGCACAAACCGCCATGCATGACTACCCGCAGAGCGCTGTGCAAGCAGTCTGGTATACTATTAGTCTCTGTTAAATGCCATGGTCAGAGGATCATAAGATAAGCCCCCTGGCTGCTGTTAGCACTGCATGTAGCTAATTGGCCTCCTTTAGAGGCTCAGCTTTGCGAATGATGAAGTGTCAGCGAGCGCTTATCCTTTAGATTCGTGGAGCTGCAGCTGGGCTGTGACAGAGTCTAATGGATAGACTTTGCCAAGGGGACTGCTGCTGCTCTCCGCCAACGCATATACACAAATCACACGCACATCTACGCGAAATACAAATGAGAGCATGCCACCTTTACCTACACACACCCAGGCACACAGTGTGTTTACCGAGGTCTGATAATCCCTTATAGGCGTATTAAAACTGTCAGGGCGCCTGCTCATGTCCAGACACGACACATTCATATACAGTTCAACCACATGAGCAAATATATACAACACGTGCTGCTGTAAATTGGAGCGCATACTTTATGTATCCCATGCTTGAAGGGGTACTGCCTGTACATACATGTGCACGAAGCAGCAGCTTCCTCATCCCAAGCCTCGAGGCCCTCAGCTTAGCCTTGAGCCGGTACTCTGATTGTCCTTACACATGCCAAGGATCTCTTCCTTTGGTAACAAATACGCTTTCTGAGTGGTGCACGGGCTCTGAATTTTTGGCAAAAGCCTGAGGCCGAAGACAATATTTTAAGATCAAAACTAACTCTCTCTCTCTCTCTCTCTCTTTACTTTTTTTCTCTCTGTTTCTCTTTCTGTCTGTCTTTTGTTTTTGCATGTGTCCCCACATAGATGGTGGGGCCCTGTCCACCGTCTCCTTGCTTTAATTTATGGGCCCATATATCCATCACAAAGCATCAAGTAAGTGAAGCGATTGCAGACAAACAGCGGTAATGTAGCTCTCACCAAACATTAGTCAGTCGACCATCTCATGCAAATCTTTAAACCTCTCCCCACTGATAAGTGATGGCGAAGAAGTGCAGCTGATCAAATATTTCTCCCATCAGTCTCTTTGCCTGCTTGATCTGGACTTAACTTTATGACTGTATTTATGGGGGACAATATACACTTATTGGCATTGAGTCTAGATATCTCACTGTCTGTCCCTCTGTTAAATGAGGCGCCATCACTTTGTAGTGACAAAGAAATGGTAAAGGTTTTTGCGAACCAGACCCAATTAGGAACATCAGTGGGGCTCAGGGGAATATCTGTTTGTTTCTGTCTGCATAAGTGAGTGTGTTTATAACTGCCCAATTACTATGCACATCTTCTGCCAGTGTCAGTATCTTGTTGGCAATTAAGACAACATGACTGAAAGCAACCACGTTGTCTCAGAGGACAGAAAACAGCGAGCACTGAGATGATGTTGTTATTAAAGATCTATGAAGCAGCAATAAAGCCGATGTTACTGAGGGCGCAGACACTTGACTTCTAAAAAGCATGCTCAACTGATGGTGGTGGTGCATTATGGTTCGCAGAGACAAAGGGAGGAAATGTAAATGAATAAATAATATAAATCAAATGTGATGTCCCTGAGGCAAATAGCTGGCGTGTTAAGTTATTTATAGAAAGGCCGTGAACATATTTACAGGACACATGCTGGGATGCTGAGAAAATGCATTGCAAGAGTTGGCAGGAGATGAAACGAAGACAGGGGGCTTTTTGTTGTTGTTTTGAGTTAATTTAAAGGCAATAGATCTCACTCTTGGCAGATTTTGCCCGCTGACTGATACTGGAAATGATGCAATAAGCCAAGTGATGTTTCCTGTCTCTCTCTCTCTCTCTCCATTTGTCTCTCTGTCTCTCGCTCTCTGTTTCTGACTCCGTCTTCCAACACCGCCAACGAGGAGCTAGCGGCAATAAGATCCAAATTAAAACCTGCGTCATCTTCTTTTAGAACCACCACTACAGCTTTGAGAGAAACACGCACGCATTTCCTTTTGGTAACATCCGGCTAAAAACAACATAATCTGGGAGATAATTAGGTTAACTTTGGTCGTGTGGACCCGAATTCCACTTTTGGATCTCTAACAAACCAAATTGAAGTCAGAGTTTGTGCTAAAATTGAGTTGCGGAAATATTGGGATCTTTTACATAATAATTCTCCATTACAAGTGAAAGTCCTGCATTCAAAATGTCATTTAACTTTAGTAGAATTACACATGTATTAGCAGCAAATGGCAGCAGAATGGTTGTATCTGGTGAATCTGGAGCTATATTAACTATTCTATATACTAGCCAGTTTAATCTACAGTATAGATTAAATATCCATCTATTATTAACTGATCATATATATTGAATGCCTACATGTATGTAATATCTATATCAGAAAAGCTGTCCAATGAATAAAGCGTAATATATAGTACAACATGTAATGCATGAAATGAAATGTAGTGGAGTATAAAAAAGAAAAAAAAATGAAAATACTAGCACAAGAACATCAATATACTTTACAGTACTTTCCACCGCTGCTGTAATTTTATTTCATATTTCCATTTTTGCTTTTCAGCCTGTGCTTCTGTTTTTCATGTCAACCAACATTATAAGGATCGAATGTATTTTGCATCGCAATTGTGTATTCTGTCATGTAAGCATGTGAAGTCCTACTGCAGATAGTTCAGGACAGGAGAGGAAACCAAGACAGAGACAAACAGCTGATTTCTTCTTCTTCTTCTTTTTGAGAAAGATTGAAATACAGTCAGTTACTGTAAAAGCTTCGTGGACTGCGATAATTCATCGCTCGGCTTGTTTATTGGATTATTGTATTATTATGCACCATTGTTCCATTCTGTTTCATTTTGTGAAGTTACATTATGCGAGTAAAGATGATACAGTGCCAGCCATGTTTTTTTCATTTGTCCAAATCACTTTTTTTAGGACTCAGTGAATGATGAAACAAATTCAGTTTGTACAACCTGGCAACCACTACAGCGACAGAGGGTTGATGGTAGATACCTGCAGTATGATGGATCCAAGAAAACTCCGGTTTTATGGAAGTGAACAAATATCCCTTCAACTGCATACAAAAAACACAAAGACTGTCGCTTTGTCTAATGTGTGTTAGTAGAGAAAATGATTGTTTCATCAAGATACTTTATATACAGTTCAGTCAAAGTTCTGGTAAACAAATGCATATTCATGTTTTGTCTTTTTTCTCACATTTATTGTGTTGTAAAATGTTTGTTAATCAAACCTTTTTTGCGGCTTCAACACTTATATCTACAGTGAATGGGTGAAGACTTCTGAAACGTGACATGGGACCACAATCAAACCAAGCTTTTTTTGCCATGAGTCACAAACCAAAAATGGATCTGGACCACTGGTTTAATCTTAAAGAATGCATGGTATTTTTTAAGCTTTTATGTAAAATCCAAATCTGAAAAGAAGCTGTCAGAAAAAGTCGCAGCGTAAAAGCACAGCATTTCCCTCTAAAACACAGTGGAGATGTAGCATAAAATGGAAATACCTTAAAACAATGTCTCTAAGACTGGTAAGTAAATGTACTAAACTTTCCACCGCTGCTACGTCCAAACAACCAAATTTGTAGTTTTAAATGCAATTCCTGGGTTGACAAATTAGTGGTGAGCAGTAAACCAACATCCAGGCTTTTAAAAAATAAAAATAAAAAGTCCTCCCCCACTTCACTTTTTGGCAAAAGAGCAAATTGACATGCTCTTACTGTCCTGATAAGGTGAGAAATCCTTTTCTCTTCTTCTCTTTTGCCATTTAACTGTTGTAAGCTCAGGATAATGATGATGTTTAAACCACTGTTGATTGGGTTGGATGATGATGATGATGATGATGATGGATGGATGTGCTCCAGCTTTTATGTTACGCCGCTACTTGATGTACCTTGTTTTATGGCAGCGTGCGTCGTGTTTTATGTATTTTATTTATTATTCTTATGCATCTCATTTTCAGTCGGTGTGAGTTGTGTTTCACCTGGCTACAAGACAAATTTCCCCTTGAAGTTCAAATTGAAGTTGGGTGGGAGCTGTGAACTGGCATTTGGCCTTGTAAATAATGACAGATTTTAATTTCCCTCTGCCCCTCTTAACACACTCACACACACACTTTAAAAAGCCCTGAGTGAATGGAGCGGGGAAAAAAGGAGAATAAACGAAGCAGCGGCAGATGTTTGTCCGTCTCGCTTTAAAAAATGTCAACTGAGGTGAAGTGTTTCTCACTGACTGTGATACTAATAGCACTAGGCGCTGGAGCACGACTTTTCATCACGCTTATGCTTTTAGATTGTTTGTGAAAGAGGAAAGCGTCAGAAAGCACATGGTTTACTCTTACTGTTTGCTGTTGTCCTTGAACACGTGATGCCTGCCCTCCATCAAAGTGATGAGTTGGCGTGTTCATGCTGTGTGTGAGAGAGTGAGAAGATCTGAACACATATTTTGTTTTATCCATCAACGTTTGGACTATACCGCGGAACAGAAGTGATGAATCTGTTGTCCAAATGAGATAAACTAACATTTGTAGTAAAAAAAAAAAAAAGACCGTATCTGAAAACACCCAAACCGTAATCTCTCCATGTCAGAAGAATTTTTCTGGTGCTCTTCCCTCCCTGCCTCTCGCAGGCTTGGACGGAGAGAGAGAGAGAGAGAGCCTCCGGTGTGTGACGGGCTGTGGGCTGTGAGATCCTTGAAAAACAATCTGACAGATGAAAAAGACCCTGAAGTAGGATGGGGGCGAGGCAGAAAACATGTGTTGTGCTGAGTGTTCAGTCATATATATTTCTCTCTTACATTCTCCTCGTCTTTGCCTCTCTCCTCTTCCCATTGTCTTTCAAACCTTGTTTTTCACTCTCTGTCTTTTTTCTCTCTGTGTTGCTTTCCGCTCATCCGCTCGCTAACACTGAAAGACACACAGATATGCATCGATTGGTTGGAGAGTCATACATTACTTACACTGAACATATAATGATGTAACATACGTAAATGTGTCCTGTAAGGGTTTTTAATGCAAGAAATTTCAGTGAAAAGCTGCATTAAGCCATTGACAAAAAAAAAAAAAAAACATGATTTTTGGTACCAGATACAGCCTCCCTTACAGTTTATGATATCCTTAAAATAGTTAAAATCTTTGCACATATTTACCTACTCTGAGAGTTCACTTTTGGACTACCAGTTATTATTAAAAATGTATTGTGGTGCTGATGTCTGAAAGAAATCCTCATTCAACAAATATTTTTGGCCTGTGCTCATTGTTTATAAAAATATCAACAAAGCAGTCCTTCCTTTTTTGAACGCAGCCTAATTTTGTAGGTTTATTTTGAGATTTCTATTTGAAACACTTCTCTATGAAAGGCTTGAGTTAGTCAACTGATCTCAGGTGACAGGCCATTTTAATGAACGATGTTCATTTTGAAATTAACATTTGAACTACTTTACTTTAAATATTCTAATTATTCATATTAACGGTGTTTTAGGTCCTTGTCAGTCTACAGTATAAGTTAAGATCAGTGAAGAACATCCACTTTCACAGCTGTATGATCCTTTGATAAGTTCAAAACATTTTCACTGTCTCACCTCAAAACGAACTCATGTTTAATAATAGTAAGTGCATTCATAAAGTAATTAATATTAATAAGATTTGTTTCTTGGAGTGTCTGTTCTTTATGCAGCCTCCAAGGTGTCACATTTTCAGTTGGTGACTGCTGTTTGATATTGATCGCTTTAATCAATTTCAAAGTAGCACGCTGAAAAATTACAATTATGTACCCAAAATTAAATGTCACTATAAAATGAATAGGGTTGCCTGTGGAATAACGCCTGTTATTTCCTGTGTGACTTTTCAATACAGAATCTATAAATGTTTAATATCTTGACGTTGATGCCACTTTTAGTGTTGAAAAATGTGTTGAGACAGGAGCTCTGCATTTGCACTTAACCGTCCTATAACCTGCTGTTCATTCTTGCTAAATTGCTCCTATAGGAACAATAACAACCTACTCTATGTCGGCATAATCTCATACAATTTCCATGCAGCTTTAGGCCAGAGGGCAGTGGTAGACATAATAAACCCTGTAATCACACTGTTTGTGGTGCCACTTTATATAATCCACCTCTCCTCTCCTCCCCTCCCGGGGTTGAAGGCGATGCTCCTGCGTCATCACACTGCTCCCACCTTCCTAACATTACATTTAAGAAGCCTAGAGGGAGTGGGATTAATGCAGCCCTACAATCCAAAGCTTTGATATTACTGCATAGTTCAAAGGAGGTCGCTGCCTTGTAATCCAATGTATCAGGACCATAATGTAATGATGTTAATGGTTTTACACACAGTGTGACTCGCAATTGAAAAAAAAAACTCGACCATGCTCAGTGGCTCGCACCACATTCTCTATGGGCCTCTCTGGCACTGTCATAAGCCCAGGACTTGACCTACAGGTCACAGGTATGAGACTCATTTTCCCAAAAGCATTTTGAGTGCATTGGTGTCGCACTGAGGCACCAGAGAGCAAAAGGTAGCCAGTGTCATGGAGAGAAAGAGACTTTTTAATTTATTTTTTTTGATGTCCTCCTTCCAGCTCAATTTTCTCCTGACACAATTATCTGTTACACTGACTGTTGTAATTGTCAAGATATTTTGTTTACAATCATGAGAATGAGAGTTGGCTGCATAACAGAGAAAAAACATAAATCCTCACATTTGAGAAGCTGACATTATTAGAGTTGCAGAATCATTTTTATGACCATCAATTATTTGACTCTTTTCAGCCGTAGTGTAGAGTGACTGTGCTGCTGAGCCCTGAGCATCACTACATCCCTTTTGGCACAGGCCAAATCTTTATATCCTGAAATCAAAGAGTGATATTAACTCTGGAGGGAAAAGTCCATTTTTTCAGACTCAATTAACTTCTGTGATTTGAAATGTACTGTATTGTCCTGTGACTGCAACTGGACGGATGTCCTGGGTGCCATTTAGATCACACTTTATTGTGACCCCCTGCACTTCACATTGATAAGCATTCATTTATACTCAGTAAATGGCGTATAACACACTATAACACTCTATATTGTAGTCGTTAAGCATTTGTAACTGGTGCATTAAAAGTTAATGAATCATTAACAATATGATATAATAGAGTCTTATACGATGTGTTGTAATATTTTACATGAATAGTACAAATAGTATTTTGTTAAATTAATTATAGTTATTTATTGTATTCATCAGTTAAGTTATTATGATCATATTAAGTGTTTATGTATTCATAAATACTTCATCACAACTGAGCAAAAGATGTTGCTTAAAAAGCTCTGGAAGAAATGCAGTAAGTGGACCTTGAGTTACTTTTTCTAACTAAACGTCCTCAACACAAAACAACATGTTATTAAATGATTCATAACAAACTTTAAGCAGTCGTTAATGTGTGTGTATTCATATTTCATTTAATGTGATTACAGCCTTGTTATTCCTTGATGCCTGACAGGAGGACCTCTGGTTGTTGACACATACATTAATAAACACACAAATGTCCTCATATCTGCATACACCACATTACAGTGTGTTATAAATCATTTAAAAATCATTTTACATTTAGGTCTGCTGCTTATACATTCTTACCCCTAAATGAACAGTACTGCCACCGTGGAATATTTATTAAAAAAATGTTATTTATGTGTCTTGTAACCTGCATGCACCGTCCTGAGTGTCTGACATGGGTGTCATCTCTAAATTGCCACACGGTATATTACATTCTGGTCTGTCTATGCTCACTTAGCCCACCCGCCACCTTGACCGACTCATGATGCCTTGGGCCAAATAGCCACCCATCTTGTGAAGCGTGCAGGCCTTGTTGGGACTTCTTCCTGAAGTTGTTTTCCTCCTCCTGACAGTCTTTATCTTTTGTATCTGCTGTAAGTGGATTTGTGTCTGGGATTTGTTTGATCGACGAGAGCAGTTATAGCAGTGAGGAGTATGTGGTCCCCCTCTACATTATGTGGTATTATGAGTGCATACTAAATTTAGCACTGCTTTTCTAGATGTTGATGCAACCAGGCTGTCTTCTCAAATACTCAAAGCTATATGGTACTGTATAATAACCTAATGTAGGAAAAAGATGTTTGATGCTCTCTCGGGATTTTTTTCTCGAGCTATTTTCTTTCTCAATCTGTTGTTTGAGTCTTTCCCACACACACAGGGGACAACCTGAAATAGGGATGGGAAGGGGGAGCTCTGGAATTGGAGGAGAGTGAGAGAGAGAGAGAGAGAGAGAGAGAGAGAGAGAGAGAGAGAGAGAGCATAAATCATAAATGTAATACCAGCCTTCATTTTAGAAAAAAAATTGCCTATCTTCTTTTGCTTTTGACTCCGAGATGGATTTGATGGATAGGCAGAGGAGTTTTTCCACAACCATTTGCTGTAAGACATCAAACACACCATAGCCTGATCGCCCATCATCATCAGAATCATCATCATCATCATCCCTGTGGCCTGTCCAAGCAAATTGATAAGTTGCTCCTGTTTTGTTTGCTCAACAACACAGTCAATGATTCATTCCTTATATGAAGATGTGATGATGATGATGATGATGATGAGACAGGTCTCAAGTGAAACTGTTACGTTTTTTTTTTCTCACAACAGGCCCTGATCTGTGCTTGGCTCATTAGCTATTTAATCGTCTAAACAAAGATGGACTCATTCTTGATGACAAACTTTGATTGCTTTTATTGTGTCAGTGCTACAAAGCTCATGGTGTGGGACGAAACCCCCGCGTGTCTCAGGATAGAATGCATGGAATCAGCACATGACACGTGTTGCGTGGCAATAAAGCGATGGCTGCCGTCGCATATAGGCTATATAATGTAGCTACAACACTGAACAAACATGAGCTTGTACGTTAAGAGCGAAAGTTCCCGTCTTGTCTCATTTCATCAGCGGATAGCGACCCTGGGTTTTCTTTTTTCTTCTTTACACGGTCCTTAAACACACACTGAAAAAGAGACTGTCCCTGAATGAAAAGCCCCCCGTCCCCCCCCCATACAGTCAGCGAACATTCCCTGCTGTCCGTTCATTCACTCCACATCAAAGTAAACGCACATGTTTTCACTGTGTGTGGTTTACGGTCTGTGTAATTTGCATCTGATGATCTTCTTGAAAGCACTTTGGAAGTCTTTGTTGAAGTAGGCATATATGATGGGGTTGAGGAGAGAGTTGGAGTAGCCCAGCCAGTTAATGACTGCGCCCAGCCAGTCGGGCATGTAGCAGCTCTCTGCACAGAAAGGCAGCACAAGTGCGACGATGAAAAAGGGCAGCCAGCAGAAGATGAAAGTTCCCATGATGATCCCCAGTGTCTTCACCGTTTTACGTTCCCTCGCCAGCGCGATCTTTCTCTTCGCCCCCGAGTTCTTTTCATTCATGTGTTCGTAGCCCTGCGAGGAGGACTGGGGCGTGTTGGGCAGAGGCAGGTGCGTTTTGGAGTTGCCGATAACTTCTATTATCTCAAGTGATTCACCCTCCTCTCCGTGCTTCACCGCGCCGTTTACGCACGGAGAGCTGGGCTTCGACTCGTCGCTGCGCTTCCAGCCTTTGCCCCCGGCCTCCCCGTTGGTTTTCTTGTGGAAGATGCCCGGAGACACAGTCAAGCACTTGTCGGACACTTTTGTTTTCTCGGGTTTCTTCACCGTCTTTCGAATCCGAAACCGAGCAGCCTTGAATATTCGGCCGTACAGGACCAGCATGAGAATGAGAGGGATGTAAAAAGCCCCAAATGTGGAGTAGATGGTGTAGCCCGGGTCCTGGCTGATGAGGCACGCGTCGGGGTTCGCCCTGTCTTCGGCGCTTCTCCAGCCTAACATAGGCGGAATAGAGATGGAGAAACCAATTAGCCAAGTCACGCTTATCAAGATCGCAGCTCGCCTCGGCGTCCGTTTATTTACATAGTCAATTGGGTCTGTTATGGCCCAGTACCTGTCCAAGGCAATTGCGCACAGATGCAGGATGGATGATGTGCAACACAGTACATCCAGGGAGATAAATAAATCACAGATCCCCTGCCCCAGTGTCCACTTGTTCAAAACCTGGTAGAGGGCCGCCATTGGCAGAACCAGCACCGATACCATGAGGTCTGTCACGGCCAGAGATCCAATAAGATAGTTAGCCACATTCTGGAGAGATCTCTCCAGGTTGATGGCTGCCACGACGCACGCATTGCCAAATATGGAGCAGAGGATGAGGGCCCCCAAGAGCAGAGAGGTGATAATCTGGTAACTCAGCTTTACATCTGGCGGAGACCCAGAGCCCGTGCCATTCTCACTCCCGTCCCAGACGGCAACCACGTCCACCCCGTCAGGGTAACCGCTGGTCGCGTTGCTGCCGTTGGCGCTTGTTGTTATAAAATCCATAATGCGACCACACTGAGAGCGCAACTTTCCCAGAGCAGTGGGGGACACGCAATTGGACAGATAAGCCGGACCCAGTCAGCCCCTCAGACTGCTGCCGCTGTGCGTTTTACCGGGGTCCATCGGAGTTACCGCGTTCGTTCCGTCGCTCTCAGGACGCATGACGCAGAGGTGTTTGTGAGAATGTGTGCGTGTGTGTGTGTGAGGGGGTTTGTGTGAGTTGTAGCCCGTGAGTGTTGACAGGCGGGTGCGCTCACGGGTACTGCGAATCATCTGAGCTCGGTGACGCCGTGAATTCATTTATACCAGCAGCTTTGGGTACGTCAGACCGTGCGGAGGTCGCCCTGGAGTTTTGTGCCTCTGCTCTTCTTGTTGCTCCGTTTTTCACTGCAGACAGCCGACGAGAGCGCAGAGCTCTCCTTTCTTTTTCTCTCTCCTTTGTTTACTCTTTGGACTCACTGAATGTAACATTTTGTGGATTTTTTTTTAAGTTTACATCTCAAATGGTAGGTGCCAGTCAGGACTAAAACGTAATAGCCTAACTGAGTTATTACAAAAATAGCATGATAGCAAAAAAATATATATCGGCAGGTGGAAATAACAACTTAATTTTTCATTACTTCTTATTAACTTTTCGTTTAAGGCAATTTCATCTGAAACAGACATGTTTTGATATGCAAAAGACCTTAAAAAGAAACCCAGTAACAAGTATATAGTATTTAACGGCGCAACCATGCATTTCAAGCCGGGATGGAAGGAAAGGTAACATGCTAAGAGCGTTGGGAGCGAGAGGTTGTTTCAGGACCAGGGACAGCGCCACGACGGTGCAGAGAGGAGAGCTGCTGCCATCTGCTGTTTACAGCGGGTACTGCATCAGATGATGGCCACTGTTTTTCAGGCAAAGTTAGATGCTGTTGATGTAGCAGGATCATTTAACCCAAAATTAAAAATGAAAAGGGAACATTTTAAGAAAATAATAATTTATTTATATAGCGCTTTAAAAGGCACTCAAAGACACTTTACATGTTAAAAACAGAAACAATAGAAGCATTTATAATAAGAACAAAATATACGACATAACAGTAAGAAAAAAAAAAATAAATAAACATGAAAAGAAAGAAAGAAAACATACATGACTGACTTTAAATAGAACAGAAAAAATATTCCTGCTGGTACTGTCGACTCAAGTGACAACAAGCCACTAGTTACAACGATGGGTAGAATGAGTCCAATATTTGTGTCCATAAAGTATAACCATATAGACTAAATATATGAAGGATGAAGCTCAAAGCGTCATTATTATCTCCCACTATAGCTACAACAGTGAAGTCAACGCCGCCTTGACATTCTGCTCCGCATTCTCGTTGAACTTGACTGACCCTCGTTGCTGCCTTGAGTCACAAAATGAAAATGAGTATGTAACTAGCTTAGGGCATTTAGCCATTCTTTTTACACCAACGTAACATTTTCACTTGAAGTTTAGTCACAGTCACACATGGATGGGTTTTATCAGAGGCCAGAAGTTTGAAGATTTTGCCTGAGTGTGCAATGTTGGCAAGCTAATGCTTGCTGCAAGCTGCACTTAATATTCAAAGTGGATTCACTCATTAATTTAGCTCATAAAATACAAGTACATGGCTCGGTCCTGTACTCCTTCTGCCTGTATGACGCTATGTGTGGGGGCGTCAATAGCTGTGCAACGTGCAATGTCTTGTACTTTTGTCTAGTTTGTGGGTAACAGGTAATCCTTCCAAGAAACTGCTAGAATCATCGAAATGTAAGCATTCATTTGGAGAAGCAGACAGATAAAACACTGTAAAAACACATCACTATGTATATCCTGACTTTATTGAATCTAAAGCCAGAGACCCAGAGAAGGCAGAAAGACAGAGGTGGAAGAAATGAGGGAGAGGGGGAGAAAAGAGAGATGGGGAGACGTTTTGGTCAGGCCAGTGGTTGAAGCTGATCCTGATCTTGTTCTTTACTTGTCAAGGCAACAGCTGCACAAACTGCAGCACAACATCAACAAGGAGGCGGCTTGTTCAGATTCTGTTGAAGCCATCTTCTCCTTCTTCTCCTTCTTTGTGGGGAAGAAATGGAAACAAAAACAACACGTCAGTACAGAAACAAACATAAAAGATGATCCGAAGACATCTTCAAGTCAAAGACTTGTTGTTTGGTCCAGAAAAAGCTTCATCACTACACAACTCATGAAGCCTCAGGACAGAGAAGCACAAACTTGGACATACAAGGATTCTCATGCTTTCACATCACTTAGAGAATGGAGGGAAGGAAATGAAAGAACAAAATCAGGAGGGAAGTTCAAAACTGTTGAAATATTTTAGATGAGGGATAAAACCTCTTCAAGAACAAAGAAGTCCAGTTGAGACAACTCGTCATGAATCCTTTATAGTGTCTCTCCTTTTCTGTTCTACAGGATCTGGTTGTGTCGGACTGTAGTGTCTCTACAGCCTCGGTGGACTGTAGTGTCTCTACAGCCTCGGTGGACTGTAGTGTCTCGACAGTCTCATCAATCACCTGGTAGATTAGCATTTTGACTGCCTTAGTGATGGCTGTGTTGGTGGGGAAAGAAAAGGCAGTGGTGGCAGGTTGATCCTGTCTCTGTGGTCCAGTTTTCTGGATTCAAGAAGTTTTGACGTCCTTTAAAAATGTCATAAAGATGTCAGAATCAGGTCCACACCAGGACAAGGAAGATGTCATCCTACCCTACATGAAAACAATTCTCACATATGCCACACAACAAATCTGTTATGTGATAAATTCACGAATGAGATTTAGCACATGTGAAACAGCATTCTTGCATGTGATCATGCATGAAACACATGAAAACATACATTTCACATGTGCTTGTGGCTGCATGCATTTTAATATTTGCTTTTATTTATTCACAGTGAGTGCATTGGCTTCACTGATTGCATTTTCCATGTAAATACAATTAAATATTTAGATTTACTCTTGTTCTTTATATTTAATATTTGCTTCAGCTTCTGTATCGTGCATTTACTTCGGATGAGCTGGGTTGACTGTTTTTTGTTTTTTTCTGTGCTCAGTTATTATAACGAAGTAATTACACCCATAATAATAATGGGTGTGAAAAAAATCTGAAGCTGTTCTGTTTTTCCTCTGATGAAGAATCTTCTCTTCCTTTTTGTTTTCTCCATTTCATAAACAATAAAGCAATCTGTTGCAACAAAGGGCCACATCTTGCCTTCTCAAGTTATTATCAAACACATTTAGGTTTTATTAGAGTCTAAAGAAACTAAAAATCAGACATCAAATAAAGGAAAAGTCACACACACACACACACACACACACACACACACACACACACACACACACACACACACACACACACACACACACTGTTTGTAAACCCCAAAGTGAAAAAAAAGCTGACACCATGGTAGTGGTCGTGAGAAACAAAATGTGCCTCTGGTTTTTTCACCTTATTTTTTGTTTATTCAGTGGTTGTATAGCGTGTTGTATAGTGTGTTTTCTATAGGTCACGGGACAATAGAGAGGCCATGACCAGTGCACCTATTGTGATGTGGCTCACCAGGGGGACTTTGTCTTTGCCAACAGTGTGGAATGTCCCAGCGGGCTAACAGGAGCAGGAGAGGGCAGGCCAGAGGGCTGCAGTGCTCACCTCCTCTAAACTGGAACAGTCCCTTTAGCTCAGAGAAAAAAAGTTACATCCAGAAGAAGAAGGATGCAGAGATAGGACTTGGGGAAAGATGACAGGGGAAAGACCAGGCTGGTTGAAGTTGAATCAGATGCGCTCTGCTGGTGACGGAGGGCCTCGAAAGCGCCGTGATGAGCTCCCATTTGGGACCCTCTAGTGTAAATGTCTCAGGCAGAGTTGGAGGTCGTGGAAGTGAGGATGCCGTCGAAGAAAACGACAACAACGAGACTTGCACCCAGTGTTTAAAAACAGCGAGACCCAGGCCGAGGAGTGCGGATCCAGCCGGTGAGGGAAGGCCGAGCAGTGTGGAGCAGCTGGTGAGACCTGCCCTGCCAGGGAGGAAGGCACACAGAAAGACCTGCAGCAAGGACAGCAGAGGAAGATGGAGAGAGGGAAACCAAGAGAGGGATGAGGAGAGACAACATGTTGAACACGTAGGAAGCAGGGAAAGAGGAAAACAAAGGCAGAGAAAGGCGGAAAGAACTGGCATACATGGAGATGGAGCCCAGGACAGACAGGGAACAGGAAGCACTGAAAGTTTGTCCAGCAGTAATTCTGACATCCCGTTCAACAACACTTTGGAAGTTGGAGAAGGATCAAACAACTTGCAGAGAGGATGCACATGTCGCAGACTTCCAAGTGCTGGCTGCACCCAGACCATCACCACCAATTTAAACCTCCAATCCCCTCGGCCAGCAATGAGGTCCATGTCGTCTGCTCTCCCTCAGCCTCCCAACCAAACCAGATCCAGACCTCTGTCCCCTCAGAGACTTTCATCCAGAACAGCGGCAGGAAACCTGCACCACCACCCATTTAGTTCATACAGAGTGGCAGATCCGTTCTGGATGGAGATGAGAACAGGGGCAGCAACTGGACGATCATCACAAAGTCATCAGACACGCATCCCATCTCTCATCAGCTCAGAGCTAGGAGAAGAAGAGGAGGAGGAGGAGGAGGAGGAAGAAGAAGAAGGAGAGGAGGACTTGGATGATGGCGAGGAGGGAGGCAGTGGCGTGATGGAGGTGATCGGTCAAACCATAACCTCAGCAGTGGTGCCACCTTATGTTCCCTTTGGGGAGAGGAGGATGAGTAAAAGAGAGAAGAACAGGATTAGGTGTCTGAGGAGGAGGCAGAGGAGAAGGGAGAGGTGGAGACAGAGTCAACTGCAGGAGAGCAGACAGGTGAATGACACAATTAACTCAGCATCAATATGTCAATGGCTCCTGAAGTCAACATTCTTTTACCAAATGTTTGCCAGTTATTTTAGGATTAAAATCAGGCGACTGCTTTATATCATGTGTTGCAAGAAGAGTCACAGAGTTTGGGATTAAATCATTGAATGATTTATTTTTCTCTTCCCGTTTCCCAATCAAATAATTTGTTACCTATAAAACCAGTGTTTTATTTCTATGTGGCCACTGAGAAGTAGGTGCACTTATCTACCACTATATGACAGTCACCAAATCAAACATTGCTGTCATCATGTGCAGTCTTTCTTTCAGTTTGCATTAGCAGGATACTTCAGAAAACCGTAGGATACTCTTCAGTCGCTCAAGTCTCAAGGCACTCCAGCCTTAAATTACCTAACTGATCCACTTTGAAGCCCATTTACATTTTAGGGTGGAAGGCTAGTGCAAGAAATCAAGTAAGAGTTTGGTGTGTTTGTGTGTGTGCTACAATACAATAGGCAATCAGACTAAAACATTGCTTGTTGGGTCCACTTTTAACTGTATTTATTGCCGGCACTTTTTGTGCACTGTGTGTGGCCACACGTGTATTTGTGTGTCTGTGTGTGTTCATTTCGACTAGAGTCTGACTGTCGACAGCCCTATCAGCACTCAGCTCATCTCAAAAGCCATTGTCTATGCGGTTTAAAGTGGGGTTACATCTGAATTAGTTGCATGATGAGGCTTGGCTGGAGATCCCTTCAAAAACAAGCAGACAAAAGAGCAGATTCAGTTTTGATTGGCTGCTGCAGATCTGCTGTCACGTTGGCGTACTGAAATTATTCTGACTGCTGAATTAGAGAAAGTGGAATAGAATTAGTTGCTTTGAAACACAGAATATCCATTCTCTAATTCAATGCCTCCCTGCTGATGGTGTTATTTTTGGTTAAGCTATTCCTCTCTCTCTCACATTGGGGTTGCGGTGTTAATCTATGATGTAGATACATAATACACGTGCTATCTGGCTCTAGCAGATAGTCTTTGTTATAATGTGGTCCATTATTTCTGCGGGAGATAACAGATGGCACATGCCATGAGGAAAATGCATGAAATGTTTTTAAATCTTTCCTAATTTGTCCCACAGTTATCAGGAGCCAAATGTTAGAAACTCAAAGTTCTGGCTGAGTCAGTCAGATGAGCAGATTGATACCGCTTTCTTTTCTGAGAGCGGTGTTGGTCTTCTCATCTATCCCTCAGTAAAAAAAAGCGAGTCAGCGTATTTGTCCCAACTTTACCCTTTTATTTAGTGGGAGGAAATTGAATAAGCTTGCTTGGTCATTTGTCATTATCAAGGCTTATTGAGTATGCATGCTCTTTCCTCAGTTTTATCCAACTTTGCACTTGTACAGTTACATTCCTTTTCACATGGGAGCTGCTCACTACAAGCACAGCATTTATGCTATGAGTCATAGCCCTAGGGTTTTTAGGATACTTCTCAAGGGCAGCTTAACAATAGTTCTTCTCATTCACCCTCTCATATAATTATTATTTCTTTGGACCCATTGGTCTCAAAGCCTGATTTATATTGTGGATATGTATTTATATGGATGTGGATTGTAATTTGCATATCCAAGTATGATGCTTTATTTATTTTCCCCTGCATACATACCAGCATTTTTGGTGGAAATGGTTGTCTTAACTCCCCTGGTAGAATCTAATGTAAATATGTCTGAGTACAATGTCCTGCTGTCCTTTTTGCATACAGTATAAAGAAGGGCAAAGGTCAGAGCGGGTGGTCATCCAGTTCCCCACAGGAAGTGGTTTCATCCTTGTGTGATGGAGAAACCATTAGTGCTGGATTGCTCAGTTACTTGATCCAGCTGCTGCACGGAAGCTGAAATGTGGTTTTAGTTGCTGCCTGTAGTTCTGCAGAGACATTTATTGGTGTAAGTATTACAATACTTTATACAAACCACATTTGTTTCAGGTTAGTGGTGCAGTAGATATCTTCGAAGTTAAGATGGTTAAAAAGACGAGGTTTAGGCCTACTCTGTACAAATATATTTAGATTTACGTTCCCTATGATAAAGAATTGTATTTACTTTTTTACACATTTACCAATGCAATCAAGACAAAGGTGCCATGATAACGTGCAAGTTGCCAGAGGGGAGAGCCTCAGTACCCATGATAACTTGGGAGCTGAGCACTGTGTGTCGTCTACTCTGTGTTAATGACACACCTTGGGAAGCAGGACTGGTGCAACACGGAAATCCCTGGAGCTCCCCCTGTGTGAGAAAGCGGTAATTACTGTGTGTATACCCCCCCCTTGGCTTTTTTAAGACACAGGCTTCAGACACCAATCCTCTGGGTCTGACGACATAGGTCTGACATAGGTCTTGAGGGGCCCCAGATACAGTTCTCAGAACAAGTTTTGGTACTCCCTCTGATATGAGTTGCAGCTGGAATTTGGAAATGCTGAGTGTGGATTTAGGTGCCGATGAACTTGGGAGGGTGGGCAAGTTGACTGCTGAGGAGATGAGAGAGATTAGAGCGGGGGGCTGTTAGATGACTTGAGCTATATGAAATAAAAGGATGCAAACTAGATTTAAAAAGGTAAACTGAAGACAGGCCATCTGCAGCATAAACTATTTTTTTAAATCTTAGAATCCGAATTGTGTCTTATGGAAAAAACTCTACCTGAAGAGATGCAACACCTCTGTTTTCTGTAACGTGAATGGAGTTTGAATTGGGGTCAGCTTCAGGGTTAAATAGCTCTCTTTAGCAAACAGCGTTTATGCTTTACAATATAAGAAGTGAGAAAATGTAGGTAGGTAGACGTTTCACTCTGTTGAGCTCACACCTGACACCCTCATGTCCTCACACATATTATTATGCTGTGCAGGTGGGTGTCAAAGACATTTACACCCAATCAAATAGGGCGTATTATAGAGTATTTCATACACAATCTCAAGAGGAACATGAAAGACGACATTCTCAGTTGAATTTTTTGACAGCTGGTACGATGACATCTTATAGTGATAATGTATGCTCACAATCTAATATGTGGGAGGGGGGCAGATTTCTGAATTGGTGTCCTTCATTCTTTTACTTGATACTTAATCTGCCTGTCTGAGAAGCTCAATCCGTATAGACATGACCCTGTAGAAGTGGGTGATGATTTTAGAGGTAGAAGAAGAGATAAGCATTGCAATAATATGTTGAATATATTCATAAAAGTATTTTATCCATCCATTATATACAGTTTATCCAGGGCCGGGTCTTGGGGATAGCAGGCTTATCAGGATATTTTAGACGTCCCTCCTCCCAGCAACATTTTCCCGCTCTTCTGGGGAAGCCAGGGGCGCTCCCGGGACAGACCAGTTAAATAATCTCTTTTCCGTGCCCTGGGCCAACCGAGCCTGAAAGGGCTCCTTCTTTAGCTTGATGGCCTCCTTAGGCTCTTAGGCCAAGCACCGACGACCCTGACCCCAACTCCTAGCAGCCGATTCTACAAAGAAGGTTTTGAACATGGCCCAATTGAATTCCATGTCCCCAGCCTCCTCCGGGATGCATGAAAAATCATTCCGGAAAGGGGGAGTTGAAGAGGTGGGACAGGGGCCTGAGTCAGACGTTCCCAGTTCACCCACAATACATGTTTTGGTTTACCCGGTCTGTCCAATAGAAAAGCACCACTAAGGTTTAGATAAGGCAGGCCGTTCCCCCCAATCCACCCCGCCCCTCTTGTCCATGTGAGATTTGAAGTCCCCCAGCAGAACTATAGAGTCCCCAGTCTGCACCGTTTCCTGGATGCCACTCAGAGACTCCAAAAAGGCCAGTTACTCCGAGTTGCTGTTTGGTGCATAAGCACAAAAAAACAGTAAGAGATTTCCTCTCAACGACTCACAGTCTCATAGAGGCAACCTTTTCTTTCTCCGGGGAGAGTTCCAACACAGCTACGCTGAGCTGGGGGCTCGTGAGTGTCCCCACACCTGCTTGGGACCTCTCACCTCGGGCAACTCTGGAATAGGCTGGAGTCCCAAGAGGGAAGGGCTCCCCTCCCAGGTCTGGCCCGAGAAGGGGGCCCCCAGGGTCACTGAATCGCTCTAGGTCTGGCTCCTCCCCTGGGACCTCTTTGCCTTAAAAAATACCCTACCAGGAGTTTTTGCCCCTGACAACACAGCTCCCATGATCACTGGGGCAAACAAACCCCTCCACCACGTTAAGGTGGTGATTCGTTGGAGGGGGTAAAAGTATTTTATTTTATACTTTTTTATACTAAATGTTTATTTTAGCGCTATTCTGATTTTAATCTCATCTAAAACTCACATAAGTCAACTCATACATATATACATTGATTTGCATGAGGAGGAGGTTTAAAAGAAAAGATGCACATGGGGCAAGTACATCTATCGATCTATCCATCAATCCATCTAGCTATCTTATCTCTCTCTGCCTTTCCTCCTCACCCAGAGTTCAACAGGGAACCTATCCAGCAGCAGCAGTAGCGAGGATGATGACGTGAGCGCCGATGAAAAAGAAGGTTACATCTGCGCAGTGTGTTTGGATGTGTACTTCAGTCCTTACATGTGTCAACCCTGCGACCACATCTTCTGTGAACCCTGTCTGAGGACGCTGGCTAAGAACTGCCCCACCAACACCCCCTGCCCCCTCTGCAGAACAATCATCACTCATGTCTTCTTCCAGAAGGGTGAGCTAATGGGCAGAAAGCACTTGCTGTACAATTCACATGATTGGAAAAAAAACTCATCACCTCTACTTATGACTCTGCTCACAAGTCTAGATTGAATAATGTGAGATGGATGGTTTGAAATATGTGTAGTTTAGAATTTAGTAATCCATGGCTGCATTATAGAACAGTTAGTATATATGCATACATGTATATTTGCAGCTCTATGTGTAATTGTATGTCTGTTGGCTGTTGTACTGATGACATCTAAGCTGCAGATTGTTCAGAGGGCCCAGCTGCAGATACCCCACAGGGAGCAGTGTAGACCTTTAGTTCAGCTCTGACCAGATGAGTCACCCAGAGAACGAGAAGAACAAAATCAAACACGTTCGGAACACTGTCATTTAGAGCTTTCCAATGGAAATAAGAAATAAAATTCTGTGTAAGTGAATAATGCATTGGGCTATGACAAAAGAAGATGTGTAAAATGAAACCGTAACCCCCAATCATAAACCTTGTGATCACTGCATGCTGATCACATGGGACATAGTGGTGACGTTCTGTGATTCACTTTGGCCTACTTCTAGATGTATGTAGGAGAAAATGAGCGGCAGGGACACTGTTGTGGCCATAACAAGACAGAGTGGCCGTGGTTATGAGCGCTGCAGACACACTAAGGGCTCTTGTGAGTGATTAGATGACAAGGATGGTAGATTAGATCCTTGTGATGATTACCAAACCCAAGGTGACACAGAAACGGAACAAGGAGAAAATGAGGGAGTCTGGCGATGCTGCATCTGCTGCTTTTTAGAATGTATCCAATAAATCAAACATAATCCATCCAGGTTATCATGAAGGGGCGGTGTGAATAAGATGTTTATGTTTGATCATATTGACTTGGTCTCTTGGTCTTTCTTACAGAGCTAAACCAAACAGCAAGGACATTCTTCCCAAAAGAATACCTTTCCAGGAAACAGAACTTCCAGAAAGCAAGCTGCGCAAAGTGGCCTCTCCCAAGCTGCCGAAAACTCTTCCGTATCTTTGGAGGCAAGTTTTTAATTACCCTACATAGAAATTCTCTCAGTTCAGGATCAATTGATCAGATTTGGCAGAGTATCAGCAGCAGTAGGACTCGTTTATAACTTAACTGCTATTCTCTATGTACGATTGCAAGTCTTGACAAGACCTGTGACAGAGTAAAGTAAACCTGCTACACAATCATCCTAAAAGTACCTGAAGGCGTCAATGGTGCAAACACAGACAGAATGCAAATTTAAGGGGCTGACTTTCCCACACACGCAGGCAATTTCTTATTATACAAAGAATGTTTGGAGAAGATCTTGAGGGGAAGCAGTGTTGCACCATTCCCAAGAGTTATTTGCTTATGTGCAATTACTGATATTGCATAATTGCTAGTAATATAAATACATATAAAAGTATTTAATGTGGAGTCAGCAGTTCAGGAGAAAGACTGCTGGTATTTGAACTCAAACAAATAATAATAAAACAGATTCACCGTCCCTCTCGCTCCCACTGCCTTTCTCTTTATACATCCATAGCCTTTCTCCTGTCCTGTGCACGAGCATGCATGTTGATTGGCTGGAATGGTGTTGTGTGGCCCGATTTCAGCCAGGGCTGTATAAACACCGGGGTTTTCAGCCCTGTATGAAGCAAATATGACTTAAATACACAAAGGTTGTTTGGTATAAACTGAGCATATCTAAGATACAGAATAACCCACCCATCTAAGAAATGTTTGACTATTTACCCACCAAACTTGTTTTGTTTTTGTCTGAAGACAGTCAGATTTTAAAATATGAAAAGCAGAATCACCCTTAAAACCCCAATTTGTTTGTAATCTTAGAAAGTACATTTCATTGAATTCCCCTAATTTCCCTCAATCATTTCTACGTTCTTGACATTTTGATGCATTTTTCCAAAATGAAAACTTGTCACCATTAGAATCTATTGGAAATGGCGTGGATTCAAGTAAGGAAGAACACTGTTTAAATATTTGATTTTTTTTGGGTGGAGTATCACTACCATCAGATGAGATGCCCCATTTGTCACCCAAAAGCAGGTTTCCAGAGGCAGTCCAGTCCCATTGCTAGACGCCAGTTCCCCCACGGAGGAGGCTACCGGCTGGACGATCTGGACTTTGAGGATGTCTCTCGCGGCTGGCGTTTTGACATGGACATGGTCATCATCTACATCTACTCAGTCAACTGGGTTATTGGCTTCTTCATTTTCTGCTTCCTTTGCTACCTCTTCTTCCCTTCGTTTTGACAGTCATGGCAACTATGAGTGAATTTTAAGCAGGTGGGATGACGAGGTAGAGGGAAATTACAAGAGTGTACCAGCTTGTTGTCTCGTGTTAATAAATAATTGAAATAGGGAAATATTGTCGGGGGAAGTTTTGGGAATCAATTGCTCTCTGTCTCCACATGTTGCACATGAATTGTGTGTTGAACAACACTTCCTGTTCCTGTATGGAGAGGGGTTAATACATGTATAACATCTCCTATAGGTTGTAGTGATTTACTTCCAAAATAAGTACATAAAGTCTGTTAATGCTTAACATGTTGATTAACACCACAGTCAACTGGATTACTACCAGTCTGGTTGCTTTCAATGACATATGCTACAGATTTCATCATAATGTCCTAAAATTTCCCAAAAATGTCTAATTTAAAAAGATCTGATGGACTGTGGAACGAATTTGCATTACATGTTTTCATTGGGAAATACAAGCATGAGCAGCTCCTCTGGTAATGATTGAGTTATTTTAGTGCTTCTATATACTTTTGCCCAAAACCCAGAACACAACATTTCAGTACTACCACAGGTATTTCATATTTCCATGATAATACTGTAATGTAAATCATAGTCTAATATAAATGATGATAATAATAACTAAAATACATTAGAAACTGAAAAGAATATAACGTAAGTGAGCACTTTTTGGATGGATTTTCATGTTTATGCATCCTCACAAAACTTAATTAAATGAAAGATTTGCTCTTTGGTATGGGTTGAAACCACATGTTTATGGTTTTATGAACCTCTTTGTTCCAATTTACCACCATATACCATATCCTTGCAAAACAATTTAATTGGCACTTTTGTTATACTATACAGTATGTCTTGCTAGATGATTTTAATTTGCTTGGACTTTGTGTTTTTTATTCTTTTGTTCTTAAGCACCCCCTTGAGGGAAGGATGTTTGACTAAGTCACTGTATTTTATAGCCAATAAAGTTTACACAGTAACACCTACATCTTTGATTTTAAGTGATTTCCAATTTGGTAATGAAACCATGTGTTTAAGCCAAATAAATGACTTTATACTCGACACATTTAATGTTATTAAATTGAGACACCAAATACTGTATATGTTTGAGCTTTTCCAAAGACCTTCACTTTTAGTTTCCACTTGTATCAGTGTAAAGTGGTGTGCTTCGCTCAGTGCACAAACTGTTCTCAGTTCGATATAACTTTAAAAAAACAATCAAGTGGTCTGGTGGGTTGCCAGTTTGAAAGTGAGACAAGTCTAACTAGCACTTAGGACAGAATGCTATACCTCTGTGGTTAGTGGCTAGTACAGTATTGCTAGTGCAGGAAGCAACGTTTCTATGATGAGAAGAAACGTTGCTTATAGCCCCAGCGAAAACATTTGGGGAGACCATGGAGAAAGACTTTCAGTGGGCAACTCAGGAAGGCATAGCATTTAATATTGACTGGCAAAGTTATAATGACTCCATTTATTAAAATGGTACACACGTTTTGGAGTAAAAGCCATTGAAGAAGAATTGATTGACTTGTCATCGCTCAGAAACCATGGAGATGGATTAGGGTGCTATCTCTTCTAAAAGATCCAAATCCAACTCAAACACATGATCACTGCATAATCTTTAACATTTTAATAGACATAAAATTGCACTGTACATTTCCTATGTCGCTCCCCACTGTATGTGTCTTTCTGTGTTTGTGTGAGTGGAGCTGTGTGTGTCCGTGGGTGTATGTCACTTATATAGATGGATTTTGAAAGTCTTCCTCTGCATTCATAATTAAATAGTAATGCAGGTTTAGAAAGAGCACTCACCATACACTAAAATGGACTCTTAATTTATTCAGAATATCTACACTTTCCTCTTTGTGGTTGTGAAAAGCATGCAAGGGCAAATAGCCACTGCTGAAAGCTGGATCCAAGCACGTTTATAGTAGCAAACCAAGAATAGGAATATTGAAAGAGTATGTTTTTTGTGCTGTAACCAAAGGCAATGAACTATTGATAAATTATACATGTATATATTCATATACACTGTAGCCTGTTTTGTTTCTTTGATGCCACCATTCTCCATTTGTGTGTATGCATGAAAGAAGCATACTTCCAATTTACATAATACTTTTTGTGGTTATGTATTTGTCAGCCTGACATGGATTGCAAGTATAGACTTTCATTGGTATTGGGAGGGGGGGATTGTGGGCTACCAAGCAACATAGGAGGTCTATTCCAAATATATAATAAAACCCAAATATTAACTAATTCAAAATATACTTATGTTGCTTTGAACTCTAATAAAGTAACACTACACCACCCTGTGTGTCAATAAGCATATTATATTGCTGTAGAGAAGAGACATATATTTTAAAAGAAAATACAATAAAACACACTTTTCGTCCCAAAACAATGGCCCTGCATATCACAAATATGCCACAGATGTGTATTTCAACCGTGGTGTTCAATGCTAAAGTTTAAATTGACCCACATTTAGTCTCCACTGGTGTATCGAATTATCCTCATTCATTCCGTTTGACTTATTTTCTATTTGGAGGCAAAGTGGCCAGCAGTCTGATGTTCACACGGTTAGGAGCTGATACAGCTCAGGGCGGGGGTTTCACCTGACGGGCCCAATTAGTATTCCCGTCCCTTTGGGTGCGCAGTGTTGCCAGCCACAGAGCCACGTCAGGCCTGTAGCAACTGTTCGTCTTCTAACTGCCTCTCCAAGGTTAGAGATAGGGCCGCCCGACCAGCTGGAAACACTCGAAGGGAACAGACCCTGGGAGCGGATTGAGACCCGCCATAGCAGGGATTAAGTTTTTTCTTTTTTGTAACGTTCAGATTTTCTCCGACACAGAGGCGTAACGTGTCGCCTGTGCGATGTGAAATCCTCAGCGGCGTTGCGTCTCTATAAGGAGGTTGTGCAGCTAAGAAAAAGATCGTTATCGCCCTGTTTTTATCGCTGTTTAATGGAAACGCGCAATCATAAAAAATGGTTGCATTTGGAGAATATCCGTGAACGCGATCGTCTCCCTCCGACATCGGCGCGTCAGAGAAGACACCTCAGCTAGCTGGACTCCGGGTTGGGTGTGAAGTCTTCACTGTGTGCACCGCGCGCTGTTGGATTGAAGGTGACTCGCGCCCCGTCGCAGTCGAGGCAATGCGGAGAGGAGTCGCAGGCGCTCATCCGGTACTTTTTCTGCACTCTAAGGCTCGTCTGGGAACATATTTGCTCCGTCTCCCACATTAGAGGGGGAAGAACGTGAGAGACTGACAGAGCAAAGACAATAATCGGGGTTTCAACCCAGCCAGTAGTTAGCTGAGGTGAATTGGCGGAGGAGAGGAAAAAGGTGAACAGTAAGGTGCAGGGTGGTGAGGCAGGAAGAGAGAAAGTGGTGGAGTTTGGTTGGGAAAATAAGACAGAACCGTTCTGTGTTAGGGCTGTTTTATTAGTGGATGTGTATGCATGAGTTCTGCATCGAATGGGCGCAAAAACCGCCCCAGATCCGCCGGGAACATCTTCCAGATCGGCAAGCCTCCGCACCGAGACCCACAGAGGAGGGAGAGCACCGAAAGTACCCGCAAAGCCCAGCGCGCCGTGGCCGACTGCAGAATGGTAGGTGTGCGACACGACGATGCCTGCATGGTGCCTCTCATTAGGACGTTATTAGCGCAACCTTCCTTTGTTCTATAGGACGATCGACTGTCCCGTGCATGCAGGATGCACAGGCGACAGCTGTTAAAAGCTGCAAAAAAAAAAAAAAGAGTGTAATCCGGTCTGGGAGCCTAAAAATAGATATAAGCATTTGCATTGCTTTGTCGACAGCGAAGGCAAACAGATCATCTCGGCGTGCAGATTGATTGTGATTTGCATTTGGAGTGTTGGTGATTTGGCCTGATTTCAAAATTGCCCCAATCACAAGATTATCGAGATGTTCGTGATCATGGCACATGTTTTGACAGATGTTTGACACGCATATGTCGATCATATGTCAACCCTTTCATACATCAGATTTCGCCATGCAGCCTCGCTGAGTGCAGAAGGATGTTATGCAGGAGTTGCACAAAATGAACCAAATATTTGTACACCAACCCCAAGCTCTTCAGTTGTGCAAATTTAACATAATGGTACCTCCGTCAATAAAAGAAAAATCAGGTTTTTTTTCAACATCCACTTTGACTTTGCGGACTATTTTAATGTCAATGCTTCACTTTTTTGCTCAGTCACAAGTTACTCGAAGATATCAATGCACTTTTGTGACCACATATGTGCAAGTTTGCAATTTATTTCTGAAATACTACCTCTTATTTGTCGTCCGTGTGGGGAGAAAAAGAATAGTGAGGCTGTGTGTAGTACTGCTCAGCATTTCTTCTTGTCTGACACGTTTGCATGTTGACAAGTCAACATGCAGGGATGCATGACATTCTACTGCAATGACCACAACAGGAAGCCATGAGAAAGCAAAAGTTGTTTGCTATATGTGTGCGGTGCTTACTTGACTAAGTCATCTGGGGAATAACTTGTGTTTTTGTGTGATTTCATCATCTCATTGTAACACAGATCGTCCAAGAATTTAATACGCTTGTGGCTCTGTACCGTGAACTGGTCATCTCTATTGGCGAAATTACTGTGGACTGTCCTTCTTTACGGGCCGAAATGCTGAAGACCCGAACTAAAGGCTGCGAAATGGCGAGAGCGGCGCACCACAGTCTGTCCTTGATATCGGGGTGAGTTGGCACCGACACTGTCCATGGTGCTGAAAATAAGTACCTCGTAAAGAGCTGTCCACGGTCCTGATAGTGCGCCAAATGGGGCGCTCTGCAACATTGCTGCGCCTAAAGTTGTTAAGTAATATATATATATATTTGACCAAAGTCCATCTCTGATTTGCATAAGCATCCCCGTTTTAGGCACATGTATATTTAAGGGGGGGGGGGGGGGACATGAGTTCAACTGAAAAAAAAAGCATGATGTCTCTAATTGCTAGTGGGACAGCTTTACCAGGAATCAATCACAACAACATGCTGTAACTGACCGCTTCCCATTAGCTGGGGCCTAAAACGATAATGCACGAAGTGAAACGCTTCCCAGGATGAATATCTGAGATAATAGTATCAATAATGTGAAGCCAATGACTTTTGCTTTTAATGTATTGTGAGTGTTTGTGTGTGTGTATGTGGGGGGATATAACAATGGATATTTCAGAATATTATAAGAATCCAAATCCTTGACTTTATCTCTCCTTAAAAAAAAGATAAACAGTCAATGCAACGTGATCAGACGATATGAGGTGGTTAAAATAGTGGTTTGTTTACACTAGAGGTTTTGTTGAAGATAGGGCAAAACAGCTGCGATAGAAGCTTGACGTGTCTGTTGACTTGGCCTGCACTCGCCATTGAGCACAACATCTACTCCACATTGATGCCAGTGGAAGAAGGGCAAAGTGAGGCTTGGGATTTGAAGGTCCTCAGTGACGCTAAGATGCCAGTTGACTTGGCACCCTCAAATTTACTTAAATAACAATTGGACAGACTGAAGCCAGTGGCGAGGGGGATTTGGAAAGACGTTCTGCAGTGCTATAGCTGCTTGCCAAAGCCTGGGCGCTATTGGAACAATAACAGCATCAGGTTTACTATAGCCCATCTTCCTCCTACATACACATTTGCTGGAGACCTGCAAAATCATTCAATGATCTCCATTAAATATTAGCCTGCCATATTTTTCATTGGCACGCGTTTAAATGTGTTAGGCTGTACTCTACTCTACTCTGTAACCCATTTCCTGCCTCAATAATTAATCCACTTGCTATATTTTACAGCGATTTAAGAATGCATATCATTCACTGTCTGTTACATGCATGACAAAGTCTTTCCATTTAATATATGGAGGCTTTTTATGCATGTGTGTCACACACTCGTATGGTTAGCTAGCAAGCACGTCTTCTGCATGTTTCCTGTCATATACAACATCCAATGTACAGGGACATCTCAGTTGCATTTTTATAACAAGGCTTTAATGACATCTTATTCAAATCATTTGAGAAACAGAGCAGTCTGTACTTCTTTTTCACATATATGGCTCGTAATTATACAGCTAGATACAGTTATACCTCCAAGCCAACAAGTACTATCAATTATGGTCGTGTGCTTGAATTTTCTGCTGTTGCTTCAGAAAAAGAGACGGTGTAGCAGCTTTAGAGAAAACTCAAACTTTCCACTGATAGCAGCATCAACGTCACTGTCATAATACTCTAAACCTCCTCCTCTAAAAGCTCTCCGGGCCATTTCAATGTCCGTCTCCACTGCTAGAGACACAGGGCTTGAATTAGACAGCACAGATCATTCCCCTTTAATCAAATAAAGCCAGTGTGTCTGAATGGTTTGAGTGATGCAGGGCCTCTCCGATGTGCTAGAGGAAAGCTGATAAGCAGGATATAGCATTGATGACAGCTCTGCTTTAGCAACAGTATACTGTAGAAGGCAGCACTGTGACAAAACAAGGATGGGAAGGAGAGGCTTGCTGTTGGAAGAGGGGAATGCAACAGCATGATTTGTGTGAAAAATATTTGCACCAGGTGCAAGTTTCACACCTTCCATCGCTGTCACTTTCCCCTGTGATATCACACCCACTGGATATCACCTGCTGTAGTTCCCCTTTGAACACCAGATCTATATGGTCTTCAAGCTACTGCGGTGTCTTTTAAAAGCTAGTGATCAGCTCTGGGTAAATGAAAAATACTCAGATGGGGGTTTTATGTTTGAACTTCTCCACTGAATTTTATTTACACATTCTCAGATGGTTAAACATACAAAAAAATATGGACACACAATAAGATAATCAAGCAAAATCCAGCCCGTTGCAATTTTGACCCCGTCTGCTGTTGACATAAAGAAATAGAAACAGGTCTAAAGAAACAGACCACTCCTATTTATTCATCCTTAATGCAAACTCCAGCGTATCTCTCATCTAGTGGTTTACATTTGGGAAACTTTTTTATGTGATTATGTGAGTTTATGACCCCTTCTGATATTAGTTATTTTTAATTTGTATGAAAGATACTTCAAAATATTAAATGATGTTAGTGACATGTGTAGTTGACTGTTTTATGAAGTGACATAGAAGATGTGCATTCTGAAACTGAAAATATTAAATTCCACTATCCACTCATGGATTGATCCAGTCCATCATATAGTATTTAAGGAATAATTAAGTTAGGTGAATTTGACTCTTTACTTCACTATTAGCCGCACTATTTTACTTTTTTCCCAGTTACCCAAACTAGGCAATGTCGTGCCTTTTTATGCAGTTTGGAATCTATATGCTGAGCACTGATCAAAGGAACTGCTAGGGCTAGGTGTAGCACATACACATAAAGTAACTGAGCTCAACAAGTCTAAACTCATCAGTCAACTTTCGTTTTGTATTAATTTGTAATAAGTTATTTTTTTATTTGTTTCCATATTGTATTGTACCCAGAGTTCATCGGGTTCCAGCTGTCCAGTAACCGGTCTGTGTTCTAACTATGTGTCATCTCAGGCCAGAGGACGGGGAGATCCACCCTGAGATCTGTAGGCTCTTCATCCAGCTGCAGTGCTGTCTGGAGATGTACATCACTGAGATGCTCAAATCTGTCTGCTTGCTGGGCTCCCTGCAGCTTCACAGGAAAGGTTAATACATGAACAAGCCTCATGGCATAGCTGTTGAGTTTGGGTGTATACGCATGTTATATACAGCATGCTTTGTTTGTCTTTTTAAAAATGTAATTCATTTAAAACAAATGACAAAGAACTCAGACTAGCAGATTTTAAAATATATACACAGATGTAATTATTTATTGACAGCTTTCAACATGTTTTATTATTCAGAATATCATCTAAAACTTCACCGGCAGCCTAATCAACAAACCTGGATGTATGCGTACCAATATAAACAAGTGCTTCTGTACATCTTTCATAAACAAAGACAAAACATGTGATCGAACGGGTCATTTTATGTCCGTTTTTTTCCGTCCTTGTTTCCCCTTTGTTTAATGTAGTGGTGACACATGTTTAGGCTCGCTGCTCTCTATGTGCTTTAGGTAAGGATGGCTGTGGCCCTACCGGGGTCGAAAGTAAGACGGAGGAGAGCTCAGACATCCCCATCCTGGAGGACACCTCTTCTTCCCCCACTGACTTTCCTCAGCTCTACTGGCTGGTGGCCACTGACATAGAAAACATAGAAAGGTAAGTAGATAACGAATGTGTTGTGTCCTTCTGTGTGCGAGTGTAAGTGCTGTGTGTTTGTGTTTGTGTGTGTTTATTGATGTGTGAATAATTACATGTTCCTCGCTGTAGCGCGAGTGTCAGCAAACATAATGCAAAGTATGCCGCTATTTTTTTGTCACTTTACAGGGTTGAAAAGATCAGCGATGCGTCAACAGGTTGCTTCATAACATTCATTATTTTCTTTAAAATATATATTTAATGAAATCACTTCATTTAACTACATCCCACCTCAAATCTTCCTCTTTCAACCTCACTAATAATGTAATAGTTGATCATTTACAGCTTGCTTTGTTAAATATTTGTTCTTATGAAGATATAATTGCATAGCAGTAAAGGAAAATACAGATTCTATAAATTACCAGATGTTCTTGTGCAATGCCAACCCACAGTATTTACAACCGACTGTACTTGGCAGAGTTGACAAAAAGAATATAGATTATATATATTAATCTATAACATCATATTAATATACTAATCTATAGCATCTATATATTTATATATAGATTCCTTAAAAACACAGAATCAAATTATCAAAAATGTAAAACATCCAGTTTTACTTGGGATGTTGCAACATAGACTGTTTGCAAACTACTTGAACAATTCCTGACATATTGAGATGGCATCTCGTCGTCACAGAGCGCACTGTGCTTTGTCAGAGCGTGTATAATATTAGCTGCTGAAATTAGACTGATACATTTTATCATGCCGAATACAATTTACTTAAGATGTATTTTTAGATGACACTGCAAAAATGGGGCAGGTGAGCATTTGCTGAAGTTGTGTGTGTGTGTGTGTTTGTGTGTGTGTGTTTGTGTGTAAATACAGCGCATGAAAGATGCTCTACATTAAAGCCCTTACTTGTGTTGTTGCAGGGATATGAGGGAGATGAAGAACCTTCTCAGTAAACTCAGGGAGACAATGCCTTTACCATTGAAGAACCAAGGTGAGACTTATTTAGCTTCACCCAATTACACACACATCCCCAAACACACCTCAACCCCAGAGCAGTGACACTTTCTCAGTCTTTTATAGTCGAAAAAGCATCGACAGTTCATTGAGATGAAGACTGGCTTAAAGAAAAACACATATCTAAAACTAACACAAATGTCTAACTTGGCAGTGTTCTGCTCTGCCGTGTGTTCTTGTGCCCAGATGACAGCAGTTTGCTGAACCTGACTCCCTACCCACTGGTCCGACAGAGGAAGAGGCGGTTCTTTGGGCTCTGTTGCCTGGTAACCAGCTAAGGGCCCCGCCTTCGTGGGTAGGAGGCGGCAACAAAGACACCATCACCCACTGTCCTTCACCACTTGTGTCTCCCACCAATCTATTACTGCCATTTTCAAATAAATTGTCTCTTTCTCTTTTTTTTTAAAAGGCTGCCCATTTTATAATTTTATTTTGTGATACAAAGAAGAATTGTAACTGCAATGTGATGAAAACAAAAGTCATGAACATATATTTTAAGATATTTTGCAACAAATTTTCCCTTTTTTTGGTAAAAGAAGTCAGATATTTGCTTGTCCGATGTAAAAGAGAATGAGAGGTCATTTGAGATCAATGTGTCAATGTTCATTTACTTCTGCAAACCCGAGTGAATGAAATAAGGGTTCATGTAAAAAAAAAAGGGAATGTAATTGTCAGTTTTTGTCAGAAATAATGTGTTAACTTATGAACAGAAGCCATCTGAATATTCCACGATGGCAAAGACAAAGTTATATCTTTGTATGTCTGAGCTGAGATGAGAGGTTTGTGCAGGGTAAGTTTGTTGTGTATTACAGTATCTGTTTTCTGTTTCTTGCTGTTTTTTCTTCTTAATGTACTTAATTTAGTCTTCCATAAACCAAGTACCTGTATCCAACTTTACCTTTCCAGCTTCAAAATGGAATATATGATACAATACTCAAAAAGAAAACTTCTTTGCACACAATATCTATCTATAAATTGAGACATTAGACTTGTATATACACATACTCTCTTTACGCAATGCTCTGGATTGTTTCAAAGATGGAGATGGTTGGTAAATATTCTGATTGTTGGTGTAAACAGGGAGGGTCTCCCTCTGTCTCAGGCAGTCCAGTGCAGACAGAGGCCAGGCAGCATGGTTCTTGCTTATTAATGATAGTGATCAATGTTCATGGCACGGTGAAGGTACAGTAGTCAAAGCTGATATAGGTCATTTTACATTGTTAATAAAACTTTTGTTATTGAAACTAATCATCTAGTCTTGGAATTGTCTTGCATGTAATCCACTGAATCTTCCACTGGGTGGAGACAAACTATCGAAAATGTCCCATTTGTCTGACATGTCTATCTTGGAGGGTAAGAAGGGTACAAAGATAGATGGAGGTACAGAATGGGAAAGAGAGAAAAGCAAGAAGATCTTTTATTAGGTCCATAACAAGCAGCGTCTGTCTGTGTTTACTGAGGGCTGGAGAAATAGAGTGAAAAAGAGAATTTACCGTCAGACAGGATTTAGCTGGTCACCTTTTGCTGCTGGAAGTAAGTATATTTTTTTATCAGTAAAGGAAAAGCTTGAAAGTTTTGTCATTATGTAGTGATAAGTGGCTGACATGATTTATTTCAAGGATACTCGTCAACCCCAAAATTTGGCCGACTGTATACGATTATATTTATTATAATCTAAACATGCAGGTTAGGTGAATTATGACTCTAAATTGCCTGTAGATGTGTGTCTTTTAACAAATGGGTGACATGTCTACTGAATGCAGGGATACACAGAAGCTATACACCGGAACAGCACAATATAATGAATGGTTTATGTTACAGTATTGTATATAAACTGTTGTAAATTGCTCTGAATAGAGACACTGTATATTTTTGCTGCCCAGTTCAAACCATGTTTCTCCAATATGGTGAAATGCCATTTTCATACAATACTGTATTTTGACTTTTGATCTCATATCTATGGCATACTATCCTGTGATTTTCATGACATTTATATGGCATATTGTACTATGTCCATTTCGACCTTTTTATGGAATACTACATTATGACTTTTAGCTGGTGTCGCACAGTTTACAGGCAGGTTCAGACACACATGCACTCACACCTTCAGAGGGCAACTAGCTAGAATACATTTTCAGCAGGTCCATTTACCATTTTGCTATTTATTCGTTGTTTTGATACAGTTTTACATTATGGTTTTATACATGCATAACGATGTTTTCTTTATCAATTTGGTGAAGCGGTAACATTTGATACAATACTAATTCACCGGAAAAAATATGAGGAGAGTGTCATAGAGGGTTAATGTGTAAAGGAAGGTGGAGATTTAAAGTCATATGGTCAATCCCGCATCTTCAGCAGTACAAGGCAGGATACTGACAACTGACACCGTTCCTCCCTTACATCTCCGTAGTCCTGTTTCACACTCGCTCATGGTCTGAGACACTGAGGTTGCATCCTCCCCAACTTTTACACACACATTTAATCCCGGCGTCAAGCAATCTGCAGAGTCCTTGCAGCGACACTCGTTGGTTTGATCTAAATGAATGGCGTGAAGACAAATGGGATCAATTACTACAAACTGCAAATACTGTACGTTGCCATTGATTGTTTGTAACTATTAGATGTCCCCACCGTCACAGGTCTCCCACATGTGACAGTTGATGCAGCCTGTTGTGTTGTGCTCCGGCCACTTGCATGCGCTGTCCTCTGCTATAGTATAGTTCTTCCCCATACACTGCAGAGCATGCACTTTGCAGACATTCAGAAGGACTGATTTTCTATTCACAGGATTCGTGGCGCACACCTCCAAAGATGATGAACTGGTGACAAAAGTCATCATCAAACACAATAACCACAAAAACAAAAGAATTATTGAAATCCGTCCAATTTGCAAAATGTCACATGGACAAAGTGATGAAACATACCGGCACTCAAAAGGCATTTTGCAAACACATTTTCCTTTGGAAGACTTTTCCCACGGTTTACATTGCACGACAAGAGAGCTGCTTTGTTGTGGTACTGTGGGAGACATAGAAATCATTCTCCCACATTGCTGACATCCATGGATGCAACGAGAAAATTATAGTACATGGAACATTAAAGAATGAATGAAAAGTAGGGCACAATCACATCTTGTTACACAGCAGTTCCAAGCAGTCTGTTAGATGACTAAAAGGCCTATACACCTTGAAGTAAAATGTACCTGGGCTGCATTTGATGTTTGCTGGATCTGGTGAAAAATGCAGACTGGGGTCACATATAACCGTTGGTTCTCCTAGTAGCTGTCTACCTGCTGGACAGGACAAGGTGACTGTCTCCCCTATGCCATAGCCCTGCTTTAAAGGAGAGGCTGTGACGTCATCAGAGAGGGACTGGATGTTGCACCTGGAGACTGAAAGAAAAGCGGACTTCAACAGAGTAACGCTGTAATTCATTGCGATCGTAAATGTTAAACTTTGGTTCTAACCCATACAGGGTCCACCCTCTACTTGACTCTAAAGGTATCACAAACAAAATGATAACAATCATTATTCGCCCAGGTGTAGAATATCAGGACGTGCCTACCCGAATGTGTGCGGACCCCACAGTATATAAGGCAGCATACCCCGCTGCTAAACCATTCTTTTTTTCTCTTCAGTCAATTTGCCCACTGATATCTTGGACATGTCAAGCTCCCTTTCAGGGTCCATAATTACTGGAATGACACAGAACTGGTGTAGAGGGTGGGGATGCATGGTGTCTACAGCTTGTCTGTTTGACCCCTGCAAGGTCAGGCCATGGCTCTACCAAGTTTCGCTACGTGCTACCTGGGTTAGCTGGAGCACCCTACTTCTCCGCTGCGGCAGCCTATAGGTTATTAAGAAGTAGGTTGCCCCTGCTGCTCTTAATATCCTTGCTGAAGCGGGCTTAGGATAGTTTAGCAGCATTGTGTGCTGCCTTATATACTGGGTCCTCACATATTCAGGTAGTCACATCCTCGTTGGCTGGCTACGCTTATGCAAAATGTCAGTGGGTGAATGCATGCTCGTGATTGAAGGAGAGTATTACCCATAGAGAACAAGCCCCCAATAAGAGCGCCAGGCTTTGAAGCAAATTAAAAATAGTGGAATTACAATATCCGGGTGCGTTATGTGAGGCCAGGCCCAAAAACACTTTTCCCGATAGACTTAGATTGGGAGAGAGACGTATGTATCTCGGTGGATAATGTTTTTTAGGTAAATTAACTTCCCCGTACGAACACTTGAATAGCCCTCATTTTAATCTTTAGGTCCGAAAAGTTGTAAACTACACTAATAGCGGAATCCAGAGTTATTGTCCTTCCTCCGTTCATGTGAATGAGAACGAGGCAGGGCCGAGGGCCGGGAGGTGGGGGTAAGGCTATCGCGCTTGCTCTATGGGCCCAGTGATGCGAAAGATCAACGGGAAATCTGGGTATTTTAAACTAAATTCTGCAATTGGAAGTCAAGCTTTTTTTGCTACATGCGCCACTGAGTAACTTAGATAGCAATGAATGGGGTGTCAGCTCGGACACTGTATCCAGTTTTCTTTATACATCCAGAATGGAGTCCTTATTGAAGTAGGATTACAATATCCTTACCTTTGTTATAGGTACTCACCTGTACACAGTCCAGGGCTGGTAGACCAGGTTTGATTAGCAGTGCATTCTAGGATGCTGTCACCAGCGAGATGAAAACTGCCAGTGCAGGTGTACTCAACCTTACTACCCACAAGGTAAATGTCCTTAGGGACCTGTGGAGAATGTGGTGACAAGAAGGGTATTAAGTTCCATTTTTCCAGTTTCAATTTTATGTACAGATCTCTTACAAAGGAACAGAAATTAGGAACTGAAATATAAATACCAAATGTGACCCCATGCCATTAAGCCAGGCTCATTTCCCTTTATTGGAGGCACATGAAATATTTAATTTCACATACACAAAAACATTTCCCACATTGCCTGTTGTTTTCATGTTGGGTCTCAAATGTGCTTTAGAGGCATTATTATATTTACCAAAAGACATCATTTCTCCATATTAAAGCCTTTGGGTAATTAGGCTGACTGATATAAAGACAAAGTAAATAATATGAGGACACTAAACTGTGCCCTTCTTGGACATAGTGACCCCAAACTTGAAAATCAATTTGTGTGATCATGAACATATTCAATCTTTTCAATAGTTTGTTATGCAATGTACGGTATATAGATGTTTGGCTTAATCTTCACCAGGATGTAGCCGTTGATTAGAACAGGTGGGTTTCCACACGTCTGACTTGCTGGGAGAGTATGGTCAAAGCAAAGAGGCTCCATTGTTCTGTAAAGAAATAAATAGTTAAAAAATAAAGATGTTGTAAAGTGTTGATGTTGTGAAACTTCCTTCGATGCAGAGAACCCTGGTGCCTGTTACAATAGTGTTACAAAATGAAACCTAAACTCGCTCTGACTTTAAGTATTGCAGGTCTTGGTCTTCACAGTCAGACGTCTCAGTGGGTTCTCCGATACATTGTTGACCCCCGTTCTGGGGAGTGGGATTAGAGCAGCTACGTCTTCTTGATCTTCGACCCCCAGAGCACGATGACCAGGCTGACCAGCAGGCCCAACTGCCGTGGATCACTCCTTAATGGGCAGCAACAGAAAGGAAGAACGAGGGAGAAAGTGAGAAATATATTGCAGTCTGTGTGATATCATCCAATAAAAAGTGATTCATCTCTTCATTGTCTCATCTAACTCTCAGAAAGGAATTGAATGAGCCTATTTACCAAAATGTCAACTAATTCCTTTAAACATATCAAACCACCTTGAGACCAAAGTGACAGCAGTTGTAAAGAACCTGCCGAAAAATATGTAACACCCACCCTGCTGACCCTCCGCTTCACTTCCGTGCTCACAGGCCAGTCCTGATGTGCCAGGCTTACAGATGCATTTGCATTTATCTCCAACCATGACAACCATGCCATTGTTTCTGCAGGGCCGGCAGTGGCAGGTGTCGCTCTCAGTAAGGTACTGCTCTATGGCCCTGCGAAGGTAGAGTCTCTTCACCCCAGCACACTGAACCTCTTTCACCAGCTCTGACAGCGGCCGCAGCTGCCAAAACAAGAGTGAGATGTAGCGTTGTGTTATTTGATGAGATGACTTAAATGCATATATTGTGAATCCAACATTACGTTCACGCTTTTATAGTTCAAAATGCTTCTTTTACTCTCCCTCACTGTTTGTTTTATGACCTCTGGAGAAGATCGAACAGACTCAGCCCAGTTTGAGAACATTTCCCAGTTCCTGTCCGGATCAGAGAGACGCATGCCTTGCAGTGCTGCAATATGTTGGATGCCTCCTCCCTGCACATTCACTTTTTGCACATCATTACTCCTGGTACTACCTATTTTGAAAAGATTTGCAGAGATGAAGAATGACAGAATGATTCAGAAAAGGCAAGTGATTTCAGAGGCTGGTGTGTTTGTAGTATTAACAATAAAATTGTACCACTGCTTGATTGGCTTTGATGTTGACCACTCTTGCAGACCGTTTTGTAGATGGGGAATATAAGAACCCAACGTTTAGTCCTCTCACATTCATTATACTGAGTGCTTGTGCTGACTTTGAAACAAAATGAAAGGAAAAAGACAAACAAAAGTCAGTGTCAGAAATGAACAGCAGGATTGAGGCAGCGCTTCATGAGCGGCAATTTGATCAATCAGATTGACAATTGAAAAAAAACATCTAATACTTCTAATACCAATACAATTGCATCCAACCACAGTTTTTATGGTTCATTTAAACCACTGAACATTAAAAAAACTTTAAATTATTATTTGTTATTTTGGAAATTCTATGTGCCCTTTGTGACAATTTAAAATAGTCTGATGCACCCTTCATTTCTAAATGCATCAAGAAACATATTGATATTGCATATTTATTCAAATTTTGATGCAACTATCAAAGCACATTTCAGAAAAGCAAAATAGATTAAATTCTAGAGTAGGTTATTTGCTTTTATGAAATGTATTCAGGGAAAAAACATTCTGATGACATTTTCCCTAAAATATACATTTCAAATATATAATTTAGCCATGTTGTGTCAATGGTGAACAACGTGATCTAGTTCTATTTATTTTTTATTTTTGTCACGTTCATATATAAAACTTTTACAAATAAAAGACAACTAGGCACCATTAGAATAATTATGATTGTCAACCACCAGTATGTGAAGTAAAAGGTACTTTCTTCCCGTTATGTCCAATAGTGGAAATTAAAGTTTCTCAAAAACACGACATGCTGAATTTGTCAGGTGCCTGAAGATTCACTATTCTTTGATTAAAGCATACAATGAAGCTGTTGATGATATATGAATCCTCACCCATTTGGCTTTCAGTTTCTTCATCAATCTTGGCGATGACCTTAAAGGAGCCTCCAAGGCTTCCTTCAGACAGGTAGTGTGTTCCAAACCTCTGTAAAACCTTCCTGTAGGCAGCGTAGTTGTAGACCGACGGGAGTTTAACCAGTGCCTTCCAGAACTCCTCAGATAGTGGGAGGTACTGATGAGAGGTGCTCTGGAACTGAGCTACCTCTATGTCACTCTTTAGAACCAATAGCTTCTGGTTCTGGAAGGAATAGTATCACTTAATAAGTTTAGTTTTTGAAGTTTGATTTTCCCTTTCCATTCTCATACATTATCACTGGGATCTACAGGTTGAACACACACCTGGGTCCTGTCCTGAGTCTCGTGAAAGTCATAGTTGCTATATCCTGTCGTGGTCCCGGTCACTGTCTCTCTCTTGACAACGTCCTTCGCATAGTGCCATTTACTGGAGTACATCTCATCACTGAAGTCATTCTGAACTTTAACCTGAGAACAGCACAGGTTTCACAATGTTAATTTAACAATTTAAAGCACCCAATCTTAAGAAAATTAAATAAATGTGCACAGAAACTGAAGATCTTGAGTCTTCAAAAATACCCTGTGGGGTTTTTGACCACAGTGGTGATGGTGTAAGTAAGTAATGATTTCACCACTAAATTTACAGCATTCACAGAAGGTCTTACATGCACACCACAAGACTTCACCAATCTGCAGCATCGGTTATAACACTTAAAACTAAGCAACCTTTGTGGTAGTATGAGCTGAGGCAGCATTGTTATTCTCTCACATTTACCCCCTTTACACCTGGAACAAACATGCAAACTGTATCTGTTTGTCCTACCTGAACAAGGTAAATAAATGCACCCAGAACACATTAACATCAAAGTACGATTGGATTCACCAGACAATATCTGGGGGTGGTCTGACTCACATTGTGATATGTGTAAATGTGTGACAACATCCTTTAGAAAAAAATGAGCTCAGCAAGTTTAAAAGGTCAGCTGCAAAAGCTGATTTAGAAATGAATTACGCCCATTCGTGGCATTGCTTTGCTTGACCTGGAATGCACCATTTTCGCATAACTTATTTGCATGGAGATCCAAGGATAGAGGTAAAGTGAATGCTCATTAACACCCGGTGTAATGCAAAGATGTCCTTTTTCAGATAATATTTCCAGATACAGATCACATGTTAATACCAGGTGTTACTGGGGCCATTGTGGATGGTTGGGTCAACTAACCCAGTGTCTTTCACACCAGCGACAAGTCATGTCTTTGTATTTCTTGTCCTTGAAGGCTCAACCATCGTCACATTCTTTTCTCAACTTTAGTCGAGAAGCTTTAGTTGCCAAAAAAAATGAACCAGATCACAAAATGCATCGATATGAATGCACCGATAAAAAGAGGAAAAGAAGAAGAAGCCCACAAGTTGATGTAACAAACTAATAGATTAAATAAATGCTTTACAAATCAGGTAGAAGATATTGTCACGTGTTAATAGGCCTTACGGATGCTGAGAAAACAAAGCTGTGGTCATGAACAATCTCTGCAGGGTACCTTTACAGTAAAAAGTGAGAGGACTCCAAGAGGAGTATCAATATTAATTGCAACTCTAGATGTTTCCTGAGTGACCAACCATGAAGCTGTACTGGGTCGTACTAAGGGGCAGTCTGTAGAGAGCATTGTGGACACCGCTGTAGATGGAGCGACACTGTCCCCCAAAGCTCTTTGTGTTGATGACAGCGGCCCTCCGCTGCCCTGACACCACATCAAACCTACAGAAAGTATCCCAATGTTAAGCCTATGGTACGTGCTTCTGTGTTGGTGTATGGGTGCACAAACGATGTGTCGCTTACCCGCGTCCTAGGTGCTCAATTTGAGGCGGGGGAACTGACGTTAGACATACAATGTGTTTTCCAATGTCACAGCTACGTTCGTCATGTCCGTCTTCCTCACAGTCCTGATCTCCGTTACACAGCAGGGACTGGCTAATACACTGCCCTGTGGGTCCCAAGACAGACAAACAGCTCTGTGATTGTTATTTAATTCTGTGTGATTATGTGAAGTGAGCAGAGATTCTTTTCTAACCCGATCGACAGCGAAACCTGTCACCGCATCCATCCTCTAGAGGGCAGCCTTGTGTGGTTTCACAGGACCTGGTCTCAGTCCGCTCCCCATCACAGGGGTTCCCGTCAAACTGAGCGTAGACAGCCATAGCTCGGCTTCTTGTCTGTGACATACCACAATGTGACAAAGAAATATAAAAAAATATATACTAAGAAGCATTACACTAAATATCTTCATCATTTAAAAAAAATGTACTTGCTAGTAAAATGTGTATTTTATCATCATTCTATAAAGTGTTTAACTTTAAGTTGTGCTAATAATTACCTAGAGAGAGAAGTGAACGAGTCAATACTAGAATTATTCGTCCTCACCTGTAATTTGGTGCAGCCATCACACTCTGACCAGTCACCATAAGGCCCCCACCGGCAATGGACCCTCTGGACACAAAACCTTGGGGATGAAATTTAAATCAAATGATTCGATAAATGAAACCAAATAGGTGTAATGAAACCAAATAATCATTGCTGTTATCATTTGTATCATTTCAATTATATATATATATGTTGTTGTTTTAAATGTTGAAACAATAGAGCATTAACAGATTTACCCTTTGGGAGTGAAAATGAATAGCAGCCATGGCAGGACCGCTAAAAAGAGTTGTGTAATGCTCTAAGGAAGTGAAGAAGAGAAGAGTAAAGGAGAGAAGAAGGCAAGAGAAGATGAGAGGTTTCAGCAGTAAACTGAGGACACAAAGTAAACGCTCAACTACTCAAAAATCGAATCTAAAATTGTTGTGCAGAAATCTGAAGAAATAGGCTCGTGATTGTCCTGTTACTGAGTGTAAAATGTACTTGCCTTCATGGTGAGTGAAGAGCAGCAAACAGAAGAGTCTTGAAGAGGCTTTGGTGCTGCTCAGTTTTGTTCAAGTTAGGGAGTCAAACTCTTAGAGGAACATTCCTTGGAATTCATTGGGTTTCATGAGGGGAAAGGAAGATGTATTTGTGTGTGTGTGTGTGTGTGTGTGTGTGTGTGTGTGTGTGTGTGTGTGTGTGTGTGTGTGTGTGTGCGTGCGTGCGTGTGTGTGTGTGTGTATGTGTGTGTGTGTGTGTGTGTGTGTGTGTGTGTGTGTGGAGGGGGGGGAGGTCTTTGTTTTGGACAAGAGAAAAGAACATATTTTGTGGAGCTGCCAAAATGCTCATTGTGAAACTGAAAACAAAGTTCCCTCTTGGAGTGAGACTCTCTATCTGCTGTTCTTCTTCAGACTTTGATACAAGTATTTAAAAAATATTCCAAAAAAGCCCACAACAACATAACTACTACTTATTTTCTTAGTTGCCCGCAGCACTAAAGAAAGGTCTGGCTCCACACATTATCATTCTGGCACAACAGGAAAAAAAACGCTCTGGCCTATTTTGCATTTCTTGAAACCAATAACAATCATCTTGGGCAGGGCTAAGCACAGGATGCAGCGACAATGCAAAATAGATCAAATACTGTAAAAACAATCTCAAAGACAGGACAGATATGCAGTTTGATTCATGATTCATGATGGAATTGCCTGTGAGGCAAGGGGCACCACAAAAATATTTTCCTACAATGGCAAATCAAACTGTCTGCTGTGAAAAAAGGACGTCCCGAAAAAGGTGAAAGAAATGTCATGTTGGGGCCAGTGCCCCTTAATTTCAACCCAATCAGCCCCTCCAGGACTTCTCATTGTACATTACACATGTTAGCTTACAGGTTAATGCTTTGTCAAAGGTCAAGCTCAGCTTTTAAACCAATGTAGACAGAAACAGAATCAACTTTATTGATCAAGTATGTGTACATACAATCTTCTTTTTTTTTGCATTGCTCTCAGTGTACACAGAAATAGACATAACAGCTTGGAACAAGGACAACAAAGCTGAACAATTAAATTGAAAGGATAAACAGGACTATTATGTAAACAAGTGTGTAGAAAAAGTAGGTGTATACAGTATACTCTGACCTTTTTATGTTTTTTTTGTGACATACTATATGACTTTTTGTGAGATACTATACTGTGACCCTTGTATTACCTTTTGTTGTGTTAGACTATGACCTTTTACAACCTTTGTGACAAATTATTCTATGACTTTTTAATTTATTTTTACGACTTTTGTGACACACTATACTTTGATTTTCTTGTTACTTTTTGTATCATATCGTTTTATGACTTAAAAAAAATAGTGATGCATAAGTGCGCATGGTCATGGAATGTTCGCCTCTCCCCCCCGATCCCCCTACCTCGTTTGGAAGTTTTATGAACGTCTTCCAGATGGAGGAAAGCAGATTGGGTTATATGCGCACAAGAAATCTATATTTTATGTTGCTTGCATTAGATATTTACACGGATATCAGCCATATTTGGCATTACAAAAATTCCGAACAAAGTACAAAGTACATTTTTTCTCACTTGTCTGTCTGAAAAAAGCCATTTCAGTGTCAGAATGTTCAGAAGATATGTGTTTGGTGACCATGGGACTAAAGACAATCAGTCACGTGTTCACATTCACTTCTTAAAATGGAGTTAAAGGAGCAGTGTGTAGACTGTGGAAAGCAGGGCCGTCCCCCAATCAAAGGATCGGCGGTTCAATCCCCGGCTCTGCCAGTCGCACGTCGATGTGTCCTTGAGCAAGACACTTAATTCCAAAAATTGCTCCTGTAGCTGTGCCTGCGGTGTAGAAATGTGATAGAATCTGAATTGTAAGTCGCTTTGGATAAAAGCGTCTACTAAATGACTATAATGTAATCTAGGGACCACTCCCTTTCCAAGCGTGTCGGAGGTCTACTGCCAGGATCTGTTTTGTCTTTATCTGTTGAGATATTTGCATCAATAATAGAGGATGGGAGCTTCTTGTTTTTAAAGGCATCTTGAATCATTCTCAGCAATGTAGGTGTAACACCTTACGAGTTATCCACATCTGGCACACCACCAGCCCAAAAAATGACAGCAGCATCTTGTGCAGTTTCTCTTGACATTTTTATGTTCCACTTTTTGTTTTAGATGCGTGAAAGAGAAACAGTCAGCAGAAACACTAAAGCAAAGAAGGAGAGTCTAGCGCTTGAGAAGGCTGTTTCAAACTTGTAGAATTGAGTGTGCCATGAGGAACTCAAAAGATGACGGCAGTGTAGACTTGTTTTTTCGAGCTCCTCGTGATAAGTTTGAACATCTACTTGCAAATTTAGCAGATGTCATTTTCTTTGAGTAAAGTCCAAACCATTTGTTTTTTCTAAAATTAATGCATATTGTCATTTCTAACTTGTTCAGAGGGAGATTTGCTGAAAGCATGAATGACCAAAAACTAAAACAGACACCCATAACTATGAGTATTGAGATGTGATATAGTCGAGTAAACACTGGAGGGCAATAGAAATTTGAGAACCGTTTCCTCTTCATGGCTGAAATGTGAATCAAGGCTGGGCAAAGTAATGGATACGGTAAGTAAGTAGAGGAGATTTTTGAGGAAAACTGCATATAGTTAAGGATCTATTAGGACATCTTAATGATTTGTCCACATGTTGAAAGAGACAGAGAGAACGAGAGGCTGCATTAAGAAGTCTATGACAACCAGATGTATATCTGCAGAGGGACATATTTCAGCCATATTTGAGTTTCTTCTGCTATTTAATGAGGAAGCGTTCCCAATTTTGTATGTGGAATCCACATCGCTGTCTAATTATGGGTATATATATATCTGCTGTCACAGCCAGACAGGAGGCCATACTGTGCATATCCATCACATACTGGCAGCTCAAAAGGGAATAGCACTGAGTTTGAGTGTTCCGATGAAATGTTTTTTCAGCAGCCTGAGGGCAGGCGAGGTTGTTTTACTGAGCGTTGATTCCTGCTGCCTATCATTTTGACACATACGCAAGAGACAATTTTATCCTGCCCACAAATTTAGGATGTCAAATTAATGTGCAGCTCAAAATGAGCTACAAATTACAAAAAAAAGTTTTACTACAGCGGTGATGGAATTTTGGAAATTCTGCTATATTTTCTGGCCCTTAACAGCGGAGGTATAGAATAGAGAGAAATACAAAGCTCAAACAAACACTCACAAAAAAATGAAGCTCCCTCAAGGTAAGCGTCTTATTCAAGAGCAATTTTCCAGGTACAGCAACTTTAGAGCAATGCAGAAATTGCATGGCATTTTCTACTCGACTGTCGTCAAAGAGTAAATGGAAAAGCGAGCCTTCTATCTAACATTCAGCCGTATCATTTGTTACACTATGCATATATATCATTTCTGCAACACCGTCAAATACAAGAAGGTGTCTAAATAACTACATTAGTCTAATGTTTTGAGGAGAATTGATGTTATTACCACACCAACATATAAAAAACCTGGAGAAAACTTTTACACAGTGTCACCTCAGGTCAAAATAGACAATCAAAACATAAGGGATGCATACTTTGTTCATATTAAACTGAGAAAATGACTACAAAAGTGATTTCCTGTATTTCTGAAATGACCACCCGACACTAAATGACTCGCTACTGTACAGCAGCGATCCAATTCCCTGCACTCCAGGCCAGAACAGTTGGCTCAGACAATAGGCCACCAGACCGTGCCCTCCATTAGTGCCGCTTCTGTGAGTCTCATGATGTTCGGAGGGCATTTTTCATCGCCATCTGCCCTGGAAGAGAACAACAGGCAGTGAGACTCCGACAGAGACATACTTAGTCAATAAATATGGGGCTTATGTGCTCTCCTCCACAATAAACCGTACCAATATTTCAACATTTCTTCATTAGAGTGATATTTGTGTCCTGATAGCCTACTAGTTTAAATGCATACTGCTTGTAACTGCTACGTCCCTGGTTTGATTTTCCTGGGCACCTTTTTTTGCATTTCATATATATCCTGTCTGTTTCTACCATCTGTCAATCAAGGCAAGACATTATAAATACATATAAAAGAGATATTCAAAACAAATTGGAGCTTATCAACAATGAACTGCCGAAACTGTGAAGTCAAACAGCAATTAACAACAACTTTGTCAGTTCAAGGTAGTTAGACAACATACTGTAGGCCAATGGTTCCCCAACCTAGGGGCCTAAAATATATTATTATTTTATTTGTTTCTAACTTTTCTGTTTTATTCAGAAATTCTGGATAATTCTACCTCCTATCTAAAAACTATGAAAATGAAACAGTTTCAGAAGGACACATCACTCCTGTCGCTGCAGGATTAGATATTCTTTCCTTTGCAGGTTGAAAACAATTGTCTACTGCATGTATAAGGCAAATATAACACTCTAACAAATGTATTTTCACAAAGCTTTAATATAGGCTGCATTTTTCTTACTTCATGAAAAGTTGGTGTTTTGTAAATACATGTTTTTCAGCAACATGACGATATGAAGCCTATGACAAGGGGTCACAAGTAGCGTCACATAAAGGGTCACAAGCCAAAAGGGTTGAAAATAACCAACATACAGCTCAAAATGAATTTTGAGCTGTATGAGGCAAAGGAAAAGCTACCAATCTTGAATGGAGAAAGGGAAAATTATGTCAAGGTTATGCCTAACTCTTTGACTTTGTAGGTGAAAATAAGTGGTAATGACCTGCGATGAACAAAGTTCTGGCTGATGGCCCTTTCAGACAGAATGACACGATTAACTTGAACTCTACTGTCTCTCTCTGTCCCCTTGCTGCGAGTGTTGCCTGCTGCCTCCATGTGTCCGCTTGCTGTTTTCATGTCTGACTGAGTTAACGAACGATTCCAATCCCCAGTTTCCCCTCTCTCCCCGATAATGACTCCGTCTTCTGTTGACTTTTAATAATTAACTGTGTATCCCAGCCTTTTACGTCTCTCACTATAATATTGTGGATTGTTGTGTAGCTCGTATTGGCGGATAAATTGCCAGCCTGTGTTGTGTACACCCCATACAGACAGGAGTGGCTGGCGAACTTGCTCTTCCTCCTCCTCCTCACACTCCAAACTTTTCTGAAACTGTTCATCTCGTTACTGCCCCTCTTTAAACCATCTGAATGCCATCATCCATCTCTACCTCCTACACCTTTACCTCCTCCTCATCTGTGTGTGTGTGTGTGTGTGTGTGTGTGTGTGTCGGAGAGAGTGACAGATAAAGACACACGGATAAGCACACAAAAACATCGGGCATTTGCATTTTGTTTAAACTGTTTACATAAACTCCAAGGACATAATAGTGCCTTTTCTTTCACTTTTCATGGTACAGCATTTATACTGTCCATTAGGAAATGGAATAAAGCGAACAAAGGAAATGAATAAGTTATAACCTTTTCCTTCACTCAACTACTGCAATGTTAAATCTAAGCAATCAAAGCACTTAATACCCATCCAGTCAGCTGGCCTGTGTTTACCAGCACAACACTGCTGCTTCCAGAGAAGTATGTGTGTATGCGTGTGACATAATGTCACTTAACCCTGTGCATTTGTATGCATCAATATGAGAACTTGACTATTCGATTCAGTGTTTGTTAAAAGCAGCTGCGTGCTTTATTTATGAGTCACATGACAGAAGGTCAGAATAACTCAACAAAATAGAGGGTTTGTGTTCTTCTTTTTAAAAGCGAAGACCTTGAACCTAGAGTCAGATGCACACACACACACACAGTGAGCCTCTTCGTGAGCAACACCTGGCTGCAGAATGGCAGATGCTGAATTACAAAACACAGTCTCAGCAAGGTCACCCTGGGTGCCGCTGCCCACCCACCTCCATCCTCATCACCCTGGAAACTGGATGATTTTAGGATGCTCCTCTGCACAGATAGGGAATGAAATACTGGTATGTTAGCTTAAAAGCTGCAACTCTACCTAGATTTATAGTACTGCCATTTAGTGATTGAATTGAATCAGAATTGTATTATAATGGCTTTAACTAACAAATAATTTTATATATTTTTAATAAATCAAGCATCTAACTAACCAATCACCACTCAACAAGCCAGATACTTGACGTAGTCACTCATTAGGCATAGAAGCTTTATTTGATTTGCCGTTTCCACTTACAATAGAGTCACCTTTGAACAAAAGTTTTTTTTAAATTTTACAACAGCAAAGGACTCTTTTCACACCAGAACATAAAGGCAATGACAACGGTATGGACCAGAGGAAGACACAAATGTCCTTACAACACAGTTTACAAGCCTTCAAAGTCTGCTTGTTTTCATTCCTATGTGTGTGGGGTAGTAGCACTGCAACGTTTAAAAAATAGATCCATTTTGGAGATGTGTCTTAAAGGGTAAAAACATTTCCAGCTGAGATGCACTCGTGCTCCTGAGAGCATTATGCAGAAGGTAACTTAGCAGATGCACAAACACTAATGGACCCTGTTGCTAAACAACAAAAGTACTGTTGGGTTCATGCACTTGAAAATATGAATAGAAGAAGCAGTATGATAGCTCAGTTAAGGTATAAGTTAAGAAATTATCGTCAATGACTTTGCAAAAGTTTAAATAATTTACAATTCATCGGCGGCATACTATTTGCAATTACAGTATGTACAAACTTTCCACGATATAAAACATTTGAACATGAAACCACACTGAAGTGAAAGAAGAACCGTTCGAACTGTAAAACTTGAACTTGAGCTCCATATTGAAGCGTACAATACAAAAAAAATGACTTTCCAGCTGATGCTCAGTTACTCCATCATGAGACTTTTTTTTTTTTCTTTTTTTTTTTTAGAAATGCCAGAGTTACTTACAAGACACATACATTCACAAATCCAAAGAGTTGAGTTTCTTGTTTTGGTTGTATGTTACCAAACTAGACAACAATGTCTTTACAGAATACATTCTCAGCAGAAAATGCCACACCGATCATAACGTGTGGATGTTTGACTCGTATGTGATGTGAAACCTTGCAATTAAAAATATTCCTATTTTCTTTCTGGGTGCCATGTTTAAAGTACTTTTCCATCCTAAATGAAATACTGCAGGGTATATAGAATGACACCCATTAAACAGAAATGAAAATGAAATAGAACTAAAGGATATCGCAGAAATCCGGGGATTCAGTAACATTCAGACACATGAAACACCTAATAAGGTAGACACCGAAGAGTTACAGCTAGATATTAAACTAAACATTTACTGTATTATTTTCAATGTGTCAAAACACGGCTGTTACATCAAGACCCACTGACTCCATATTTATGATGTTTAGCCTCTTCTGACTTTAGATAAAACATGTCTGTGAGTGAGTGTGAAGCAACATTATAACCTGTTATTATGAAAGACACAACACCGTGATACATCTCATGATGACTCATATAGACTGCACTACAGCAGTAAGGATAGGCGCACACACAGACGGTGGATACACTCTCGTACCCAGATGTACTGTATTTTTGTACTTGGCTATCACGACTCAGCACCCACCCAAAAAATCCAATAAATTTGTCTCGTTGGATTCTTAACCATTAGAAATGACTAGTAGCATTAATTGCATTTCCTAAAGAAATCATTTTTTTGTAGGTTCCTTGCAGCGACAGCTGATGCTTGTCTTGGAATTTCAAACATGCTGACATTGTTAAGATTGTTGTTTCGTTTAGATGCACCATAGCGTGATTGGTACATTGATCTCCACTTGCCGAGCTGCACCCTCTCAAAATCTCTGTGGTTTTGAATGAGCGAGGTAATGACTTACCGATGCACAGGTAAGGTGTCTGATCAATGGCTAGGCTGCAAGCTGACTTCAGAGGAGACTATTACTGGGAGAAAGCCCCTTCAGAGACTACTGCTGAGGAAACATATGGAAGATGGTTCATTTATTGTCTATGTACTGACCAAATAGATTGTAATAACACGTTTTAAACACATTCTACCTGCAGTGATCTGACCAGGGATGCATACTGTAATTATTATTAAAAAAAAACTTTTGTACAGGTTTGGACGAAGAACGGCAAGCTATTTAAACCAGCCTAGAATTAGAGTGGTTTAAGTTACATAAGCTTATTTTACAACAACTTCTGAAAAAAACTGTCACTAGAATACAAAAAAAGAATGTACCAATACACTTAGTTGAAAGTCGATATGCTGTGAGGAATCTACCCCAGGTGAAGTGGTAAGTCAGAAAACAGTGCATTTGATCAGTGGAAAATGCAGTTACTTTTACAGCACAGAAAGTAAAGAAAATCAACATCCTTGAGAAACAAAATGTCGATCCCCAAAATAGAAGAAAGAAAAATCGTAACCTCACTCTCTTCGTGCTCCAATCAAACACCTGTGTCGTTTCTCCCAATCCCAACTTCTCTTACCTCAACACCCTTTTGCCATTTGAGCTGTCAATTCACTATACCCCTAAATAAAGTGAAAGGAGCAGTGCAGCTCTCCTCCTGAAATAAATGCCAAAGAGAAAAGAGTGAGAGCATAGACCAAAGCCCCTAGTGCTAGTGGTGGTGACCGTGCTCCCCGCCGCCCCCTGTGGGCTCTCAGGTGGCATCATCTTCCTCGTCATCCAGGTGATAGTTGAGGGTGATGACGGCGCTGATGAACTCTCCGAGCTCCACAAAGTCAGCTGTGATAATGTTGATGCCGCTCTCCCCGGGTCTCTGCGATCTGATCCACTGCATCATGCCCGGTAAGGCCCTGGGATGACGCACGGAAACACGCACACATATACAGAGACACAGAGACATGTTAGGGGAATGAGGAAGACGGGGATACAAAGTCACAAAAGATCTAAGAGGGATAGAAGAAGGGATGATTCATGGTTGGCTGGTTTAACACAGAGAGAGGCACGCTGTGATAAAAGATCTCTGTGACGCAGCATGAAATGTCTGCAAGCCAGACACCAGCTGTGAGGACGACACTCTGAACACTTGCTGGACATGTTCATGTGAGCCGTGCAGCAGGGGGAGGGTGTTACTCCTGCAGATGCCTCGCCCAGGTTTCTACTTGGCAAAATTCTCAGAGTTGTCGCCTCCTCATGCTCGCTTCCTTGGTCTGTCGAGGTCTACGCTCGCAGCCTGTGTGGCAAAACGAATGGATGGAATTCTGAAGGACGCCTACATCAAAGTAACCAGACGCCTGGTGAGAATGGCTGATAGTGGAGTTGTCAAATGAATAATTCATGCCAGGAAAATTGACGTTTGTTGCTGCTGAGGCTTTTAACAAACTGGTGACACTAAGAGGGAGTTATATAGAGACAAAACTGGGGGTAAAGCATGAAAAGAAAATCCTGAACCAAAACTGAGCAGGGGAGATATAGAAAGAGGGAGGATAAGGATGAGAAGCATCGCCTTGGGTTTGTGTCAGCTGTTTAAAAGCAACTTGAAGTCAGTGTCAAACGCCTAGAGATACCGACGAAAAAACAACATGCCTCTGGATTTAGTTATAAAATGCTACAATGACTCACATATGACTGTTTATGTGAGTGTGCATGTGCACATGAATTTTTGTTTTAAGTTGTTTTGTTTCAACCATGACATTTCTGTGGCCTCTGGGGCAAAAGGTGTTGCTATAAGTTTGGTTCCACAGTGCCTGTGCATACGTTGAATAATATTGTTTGCCGTGCTAACCCCGCATCTCATCCAATTTTAGTGTCATACTGAACATGATCATAAAACATTTTTTCTGTCTCTGTCATACATAAACAGTCATACACACCTGTCTGTGATTGTCTCTCTCAGTCCGCTATTCATGCCCTTCATCACTGTGCTGGCCTTTGGTGTCAGAACCACCTGGGAGACAAAGAAGGTCCCCTTCCTCCTGCAGGAGTCACATCACGTATTCATAAGTTATTTTTCTGTGTTTTTCTTTTTGTGTGCATTTGATCCAGTTTATGTAAAGCACCTTATGACATCTGCTGCAGAGAGGTGCTAAACGAATACATCAATGTTCCACACGGGGAAAAAACACTTATTCTGTCAGAAAAAAAAAAAAAAAACTATTTCACATGCAAATTTATGTCAGATTTTGAAGATTGCTTCCTATTAGCAGTTTCCTTTACATGAATGTATTAATGTGTTTTAAAGGGGAAAAATGTGGTTTTACCTGAATTTTGGCACGACCGCAGAAAAGCGGGGCCATACTAGGTTTAGGCCTAGTCTAGTTTATAACTTAGCCATCGGTGTGTCACATAGCCAGTAATAACTTGTGCATTTCATCCTAGTTCCCATCCTCTTAGTTGGCTACGTTTAACTAACTACAGCAAATTAAATTGTAAGTCATTATTTCCTGAACTATGAGCAAAGGATGACAATAAATCAAGGTCATGGCTGATTGACCATCATGGTTAGATCACATTAAGTCCCATTTAACCTCATGCATTAAATAAAATAAAAGTAGAGGCTGACCTGCGGTCAGTGACAGACGCCTGGAGAAACTGAACAAGCTTCTCTGGGTCGGTAGTGTTGGCCCAGGGAGTGGGCATCATCTGCCCTGGCCACAGGAAGGGCACTTCCAGGGCATTGGGGTGGTGGTAGAAGACAACCACCTGGTACTCCTTCTCCCACAGATACTGCAGAGACACCTGGAGATGGAGGCATGTGCTCAGGTTATAGGTGACAAACGAAAAAAAAAGGTGATGGGTGCTAAATAGTAAATACAAAAGAGCCCCTTCTGTGCTGAGTGACAGAAAACATTTTAAACAAGTAGCTGAGCTGGACTTGGAAGTTTGTCTCGTAATCTTTATGAATAAATGGATGTAATTGCCTGATATGATGCATCACTACGGCTGATTATTAAGCAGCTTTGATTCAATATTCGGTTCTGATTGACCATAGACATCGTTAGGCGGTGTAGTCCCTTGAGAAGAGTGTATATTGCATTAGATAGATCACTACGGAGAAAGGGGGTATACTCCTATGTATTTAAATGTTTTTTAGGATAATAGCTGATTATACAGCAAATTGACAGTATTAGAGGTGGATATACTCCAAAAACCTACTCCGTATACCTGCGTATATATACCCTCCACTACACAATTAACATTGGTATTTCTGAAGAGAATCTGTCTTTTATGTCTAATCATAGTGTATTGCTAATCGAGAAAAAAAACAAAGGCGAAAGAGTAAAAACACAAATTAAATTTATATTTTAAAGCTACTACAGGCTAGTCAAGAGGTGCAGACTACCTGCCAGAAATCCCATTCCTAGTAAATAATGAATAGCACTTTTGTGCAGATCTATATGTAGTCAACCTTTTTTCATAAACAGCAATATGTTTACATAGCTATGGCTGCCGTTCTGCCACAGTGTAGCGTATGGACATGAGAAACATATATTTTGGTTAAATCTCTGCAGAAAGATTTTCGCTGGACGAGTGTAGGTAAATCAATTAAGTTAGCAACAACAACAAAAAAAACGAGAATAAATATCCCCTGTCAGTGGATTAAAGGGAGAAGCCAGGTAATAAGTTGGATGGTGTCTAAGGAGGTGGCTAGAGTTGAAGTACAGGCCGTTTCATCTTGACCCCAAGATCCACATACAGTAGCTCATTTATTTAGTTTTTGATTCTCCATCATTCATACTTATTATGTGACAATGAGCCTCCAGCTGTATATTATCCCCTGGGTATTTCTATTGTGAGGTAGAGGGGTGACAAGGAAATAGTAGAAGAGATCTACTCAAAGACAAAGGAATGGAAGAAAGGGGAGCGAGGAGTGAATATAATACCTGTGGAGGAAAGAACACCATTCATTTGTCTTCTCTAAACACCACCCGAGATGCACCTACAGCACTGAGAAGACTTATTATTGTAATCATTACTTTTCCAAGAATCCACAAGTCACTATTGTCCTTTTACTCATACACTCCATCTTCACACAGCTGTAGCACCTGACAGGAAACTATGATCTTTGGTATTGATTACTACTCCTTCTTCCAGGTTCTAGAGATACACCGTCACCTCAGGTTGGGGGGAGGGAGGGAGGGAGGTGGATCAAGTGGTGGAGGGTGAAAAAAAAGGGACTGAGAAAAGCGGCAGAGAGACAAATCTGTCTGAGCATGGGAGCACTTTTCTACTCAACTTCTATGCAAAAGGAAATACTCTGTGTGAAAAACAATGAACAAATATAAGGGATGTGATAACCATCATTCTGCATCTCAAGACATCAAAACATAGAAATCACTGTTATGCTGCACTGAGAAAACTATAATTTTCAAAAGAGCACACACACACACACACACACACACACACACACACACACACACACACACACACACACACACACACACACACACACACACACACACACACACACACACACACACACACACACACACACACACACACACACACACACACAATGAGAGCCTGATTTGTGTTCTTTCTAAATCAAGAGTTGTTGAATTGTGAGAAGCATCTGGAATAAACGTTTGAGGCCGGCTTGTAGCTTCTACAGTACCTCCTGAGCGAAGACGACTGGGCAGAGCTTGTCCCCAAACACCTCTTTTAACATGGCCACCAGTTTTTCATGGTGCAGGTTCTGCACACCGTAGAAGTGGTTGAAGTCCAGGAACACAACCTCTCTGGCATGAGACGACAGGAAACTGCTGATCTGCTCTAGACCTTCTCTGACCTAAAAGAAAAGCATAATAATTACCAATACATGTAGAAATAATTTGTTTCATGACATAAGTATATGAAATATAGGCACATAAAAGACTGATGTACTTAAAATCTCTGAAGGACCATGTGTGAGTCTGCACTATCACTGCCACAAACAGCTATGTAAAAACATCACTTATCAACCACAAGCATTGCAAAAAGATTTATCACATCAAAAACCAGCAAAGCTCTGTGCTGACCGTGGCACTGAAGAGCCCGTGGGCGAAGAACAGCTCGTTGTCGGGGTCGCGGGGTTTGGTGGAGATGCGCAGGTCAAAGAAGCGGATCCCAGCCTCCAGCTGGCTGGTGAAGTTCATCGTCTGTGTAGCTAACCACTTCCTCATTAGTTTCTTGGCCACCGTGCCAAAAACAGAAACAAAGTTCTGCACCGTCTCTGGCTGCTCGGGTCCCACCGGGGACGCCTCGTCAATGTAGAAACTGAAGGAATCATGGGAACCTGGAGAAGACACAAACATGAGGACGCATGCAGGTGTTGACTGCTGTAGGTCTTATTTCTGCGGCGGGACACAGCTGGAAGAGTGGGGTCAGTGCTGGACAACATCATGGCAACAATACTGACAGTGAATAACAGTATTTTTGGTTAAACCTGAAGCCGATCTTCGATCCTCTGCCTCTGACACTCTGCATGCCTTCAAAATCCGGTCTATTCTAGTCTTCGGTGACTCAATTTGCAATTTCAGAGCCATGGAGATTTTCTAAACCCCTCAGAAAGGCCCATTTCCCTTTCACGGGTTCTCGTAGATAATACGATCCTTCCTGCCAGACGAGGTTACTGAACTACTGCTTGCACTGAGATGCACCTGAACAAGCTGACCTACCATTACATTGCTGGCAGGCCACCTGTAGTGCTCATTATCACTCAGTAAAACATCAAAAGATTCATAAATCTATTTCTTCTGCAGAAAGTAGTCCTGATGAAACATGATGTGAAATTTTCCAAATGTGTGTGTGTGTGTGTGTGTGTGTGTGTGTGTGTGTGTGTGTTTGTGCACACGTTATCCAAATTAGGCTGACAGTAATTCTGGTATCTTCCTCCTGCTCTCATAACTGCAATCAGCTTTGTCACGTTCCCTCACTCAAAGCAACATTCCCCCTCCTCTCCTCCACCAACACACAGACACAGGGCCTGAGTTTGACCTTCAGCTATGCTCCAGTGCCAGGTCTTCTCAGTCAGCCCAGAGAATGACCATAAGCAGGTTGGACAGCTGACTCCTGGGGGCAGGGCAGCAACCAGCATCTCTACAGGCTCATTCGTACCACCACGGTCGCAACGTAACAGAGTATGACCTTAACCGGTCACAACAGCTGGCTGTGCTGTTTCTGCAGAATAAAGAATATTGTTGTGTAACTAAAACACCATAATCATTATCGCACTATTGTTTTATTTATCCACTAATCTAGTTATTTTTTTTCTTTATTAATTGATTCAAAATGCCAAAACATGGTGAGAAATAATCACAATCACATATTTGTGCGTTACTAACTAGCATGCATGACAAAAAGACATTATGCTCTACTGCAGAGAGAACAAACAGCGACTGAAGGGCCGAACATTGTGCAAAAGGTGCGGAACACCTATAGGAATCGGCAGAGAAAGCTGCCTGAGCTGTGAACATGATTTAATGTTGTTTATGTTATAAAAACATTTGCTCCACTTTAACGCTCGGGCCGTGTCTCAAGGGCAACACATTCATTTAGAAGTCTAAGGAAACACTTTTGAAACTAACTGTGCAGACGTCGCACTTTCATCTTCATACAGTCCTTTCCATCTAACAACATCGTGCTTCAGACATGAGTCATTTCCCTTTTAGCATTGTCTACTGGAACTAACAATCCACATTTGTTAGACAATATATGATGTTTACACAATTTCTTTGCTCTCTTAATATGTTTAACTGGCAGAACGTTAGACAAGCCAGTAATCTCAGAGCTTACTGAAGGAAATCCAAATTACTACTTCCCGTGTGGCCTCAACATACAGTGAACAAACTTTTCCATCTGTATCAAAAAAACAACTCATTTGGTGGTAAAGGCTTAAGGCTTGCATAGTGATTATGCTTTGGTTCACATTGATCTAAAGGGCCATAGTCCATCATTTGGAATGATCTGCTTACTGTAAACAATGTCCAAACTCCTGCAGTTCAATAGGTTCAGCTTTGATAGATGTGAAGATCCAACATATTCTTACTCCTAACTCGTCAAAATACCGACACGTGGTCAGTGGCCCTAAGTTTCAAACTATGACGCTATGTCCCGCCTCCAGGGTCGGTTTTGGACGAGTCAGTTTCCACTTATATAGTGTATTTTCAAAATAAACTTCCGTCTCCACAGAAAGTTAGATTTAAGGAAACAAAACCACTTAGTTAGATTTAATAAAAGAGTGTGACGATAATGTGACTAGCGACTCACCCGAGTTACATTAAATAACCATAAATAACCACACTAACGTCTCACAGGACTAACGACTGCTGTGACAAAATGTCAACGTTAACTGTACGTTTTTTCGCACAGGACACAAACAGCTGTCTCCTGGACGAAAGTCCTGTTTGTTTGACCGATCCAACTCGCCTCCCACCGGCACCGTGTGAACTATTTCGCTCTTTATACGACGTCAGTAGATAGTCAGGAAGATGTGTGCATGGACAAACACCCAAAATGCACTGAAAATAACTAAATCCTTGAATAGTGCTAGTGGGCGTCAGCTTTAAATGTGAACTTTGCAACATAATCTCGTCACTGGGGTGAATAAGATGAGAAGAACGTGGAAAAGAGAGACAATGTGCCAGAGTGCAAGCAGATAAAGGCTGAAACGAGCAGAGGTAATGATTCACTTGATGATGATGACGATGGCGATGACGATGATGATGATGACTGTTACCTTAGAGAATTGACCTGTGTTAACTGAGTAATTCTGGCGGAATGAGAGCAGTGAGGAGCACTGGTGGTTTATGCCCTTTTTCGTGACAAATCATTTCTGCTCACCGTGGACTCTACAGAGCAACATAACGTATATAAAGCGATAGTGTAAAGTAACAGGGTGGAGGTGAGCTAAATGAAACTTCCCATCCTCTCATGGATCTTTCTATATATAGTCATGTTGCTCCCTACAGCCCGATGTTCTTCAAACTCCTGTTCAATTCGCTCCAGTCTCACTTTGTTTCCCACCGTGTTACTCTCTTCCATCTTGTTCGACTGGCGGTGCGCACAAAGCCCATGCATCACCGATGTGGCTGAATTTTTTTGACTTTTAGAATCGAGATGAATGTCCTCCTGCTGGAAAACTCAATTAACTGCTGTGGTGAGGCAAGAGCAGCCTGTGGAGAATCCATACCTAATCATTTCTGCCCGTTTCTTAGATATTCTGACAAAAAGATTTCCTCGAGCGACTTGTAACATTGGAAAAATACTTTGCTGTCAGTCATAAAAAGACCTGAATGTGCACCTGGTCAGACACAATGACTTTGGTCAATCTACAGTTGAGGTAAAAGGAGATTTGGGTGGTTTGTGACTTGCCACCCATTTGCTTCATTTCTCAGTTATTTTTCTCTCTCTCTCTCTTTGTCTTTCTTTCTACCGAACTATTTTCTCCTGCTTTGTTTGTTTTGAATCTTACATCCTCTGTTTTCCAATGGACTTTAAGCCGACTGATTTCCTGCCCCTGAAGCATCTCACTGCACTGCCAGTGTTAATCCTGGCATATGATACCATTCATCCTTGTTCAGGGGCTTAAGTGGCAGCATAATGGTCTTGGGACTGACGGACAGATTTACAGTTAAAAGTCCTGGGCCGGCCTTTCCCTCTGCCCCAAGGGAGCCGGCAAGACTGACTGAAGATGCCTTTTCTGTAATGGATTTCTTTTTATTGCCTTGGAGGCCATCTTAACTCAATCCAATTGCCTTCACCCTTTCCCCCTGGCCAAAGGTATGCTATTCATTTCTTACTTATGGTAAAGCCATACGCTGCTACAGTCAGCCATTGGAGAGGGGTGGTATGGCTCCCATGAGCCCTCTTATGTAAATATGACCCTGAGGGCTTTTTAGCATCTTTGAGGTAAAGTAATTTCTTCTGTCCAGTAGTTTGTTTGCTTTGAATAAAGTCAAACATTTAAAAAATTGAATTTTACCTGATAGCGAATTAATTAATTTTGGGTAACTGCTGTCCAATTTTGAATTAGATGCTACATTTTTTACGAGTCACTGTATATATTGAAACAAAAAAAATGTAACAGCAACAAACAAACAATTAATGTGCTCATGCGTGCTCATTATATCTTGGCCAAATCATCACAGTAGTATACCATGACAATTTCGTTCATCATAATACAAGATCTTATTTTAATAAGATTTAAATCAAATGTGTCCCTTTTCCAAACTTGTTTGATCACCAAGAATGTGAAAAATGAAAAAAACGAGTGAGGCCAGTTCAACAAATAGTGTTAAAGCTGCATTGATCAATATTGTTTATATTATGTGTCTATAAAAAGGGGTAAAATAAGGAGAAAAACATGTCACTGCGGTATGTATATCGGCCTGTTTTGGAGTTATTCCGCCTCCTAGTGGTCAAAAATCGATTGATGGAGTTTTAAAAAGCCAGAAAGAAAAGATGTGGATTATTTGTTGACATAAATCTCTTAGAGAGTAAATGTAAACACGTTGGTTGCTTAAAAATAACCAAAGCTTAGTTGATTAATACAAACAACATAGAACTTTAAATTTACATTTAGTCCGTGTGCACACCTGTAGGACACAGATACGGTATACTGAAGATCCAGTTTAATTACTATGGTAGCAAAACAGCCGTTCCCTGCAGTAAAGCTTGTTTCATGGTGAGAGAACCACTGAGAAACAGATTCACAGTATCTCTGGCAGCACACCTCTGCTGACCACCTCAGTCGGACGAACGTGCAGCGAACTGGCAGTCTGCAGCACTCACCATGCAGATCTAACAATAGCCTCAGAAAAACAGCCCATCATGTCTCCCGCTGATCAGCTTGGGGGACGGAAAATGATAACTACTCCCTGCATCTTTCCCTCCTTCTCTCCCTTCAATGACCTCCATCTTTAATCTGCTACCGCTCCTTCCTGCTCATCCCCTCACCTTTTTCCCCAATTAGCAACAGAGTAGAGCTGGCGCAGGTCATCTGACTTGTAGACTCGATAGTTTGGCACATTGTGAGGCAAAAGTGGCATAATGGGACCAAGCACAGAGAGACGAGTCATGTCTGAAAGCAATCATGTTCTTATCTCACAAACAAGGTGATTTGGACCAGCGGAGGACTGGCAAGAATATGCTCATGAAAATATGTATTATTTTTATATAATAAATGATAGAACCACAATGCACCTGGCTGCTGGGTGGTGTCATGAGTCACAGCAAAATAAACAACTCACATGGTCAAAAGGTTATGTTCAATGCTGCCCTCGTATCAACAAAAACAAAAAATGAAAATCTGACTGTATTCAAAAACCTTTTCTTTAAAAAAAAAAAAAAATACATTTTTTTATCTGTTTCTGACAAAAGCTGTCTTTTCACAGCTCTTCACCTTTTCTGGACACATTTCAGTCAGCCTTCACAGCAGAGCTGAGTCAGCTTTCCTCCGGGTGACAAATGATTTGTTGGTGTCTTTGGACTCTGATAATCACGCGGTTTTAATTCAGTGGGAGCTCTCTATGACAATCAAAGAGAAAAGAACAATCAATTTTGCAATATGTGGGAATCATGTTGGCACTCAGGATCAGGCTTTGATCAGCTAAGGACAGGATTTATTGTTCACATTTTGTCTTCCTCTGCGGTGTACCACAAGGTTCCGTTATAGTGCCCATTTTCTTCCCATAGGATATGCTTGCAGTGGGATCTATTTAAAGAAATGAATTAAATAAATATTTACTAACACTTCATATCCTGGTTACAGTGAGAATATGCAGCCTCATGAAACCTGCTGTCCATCTTTTTATGACCCTTTAAATTCCAACTGTGTCCTGAGTGGAAGGGTGTATTTCACCTGAGAACTGTTGAGAAATTAAAACAGTGTCTCTCTTCTTTAGGGACTCGGAAACATGCTTTTATGTCTTCACTTATTGATTACAGTAACTCTTTGTGTGGGAGTCAGTCAGTTGGCCTTGTCTCGCCTGCAGCTTGTTCAGCATGCAACAGCGAGGCTACTCGAGAAGAAAGACCATCCCTCCCCCTGTTCTGGCCTCCATTCATTGTCTTCCAATTAAATTAATAATTTTATTGGTTTTTAAAGCACTGCATAATTGGACACCAGTGTACAATACATTTTGACCAATATTTCCAATCCAATCTAAACTCGGGGTGATTGAGCGTTTCCAATTTCTGACTGGGAAACAGTTTACGCCTTACTATTAAGTGTACTGTGCCCGTACGCGCTTTTGAGTGTAAAAATTGGAGCACGTCACTTTCTGTCATTTTTATTCAAATTGTCTAAACCTTAGCACTTTGGTCAGCATTTGTCCTCTTTAGGGTCTGTACATAAAATATCTCCACTTGACGAAATATTGAATTAGTGGTTGGTACTGGTATGTTACATACATACTGTACGGAGTTAGGAATCCTTGCTGCGATTAGCTGGCACTTCACCATTAGTGCATAATTAAACAAACAAACAAACTGACTAACCATTTAATCATCCTGACAAAGGCAGTTCACGGCAGAAGTGGCCATCCATGATCAGTGAATTAGTATATATTGTACTGTATAATGTGACTTTTGAACTGTTTTTACTAGAGATTGGCCAGGTAGATCTCAGTCAAACGTAACAGCAAGAGGACAGAGATAATATCTGTCATATGCTACCTTGAGAATCTATAATGGTTTACGTGTATGGACATATATTTTCCTATCATACACAGGTCCTTTGGCTGCATTAGTTCATATCCAATTACTCTAAATATGGAAAATAGATGGCATTAAAATCAGATACCATCTTCTCTGTCACCGCAAAATGTTATGATAAAATCATCACGAATCATACAGATTGTATACTAATGAGTACAGTAGTGCAATGCTGGCAACGCAGACACTTTAGCTTTCTGGCAACAGCAGAGCACCATGCCATAACATCACCCCCACATGAGTGCTCCAAATTGCCAAAATACTTTGGCCTGTATCATTGAGGCTGGTGAACTCTATTTTTTTTTCCTGTCAAATAAATAGCATCACTGAATTACAGGCAACAGTGGGCGGATGCCAAGGATTGTATGTCAGGAATCTAACATGATGAATGTAATATCATTTCAACTCAAAGGAAGAGTGAAACTTGTGGAGGAAATAAAGCAGTTGGCTCATTTGTTTCTTGTCTGTCCCAGTTTTATTTCAGCTTGAACAAAGGCTTGTAATGCTGCCTTCCAAAATGAGATAAAGGGATGCAATATGAGAGACTTTTGAAGGAAATCAAATATATACTGCAATAAGAACACATCGTTTTTGCTAAATAAACTCATTAAATCCTGTGGACTTTTTTTTTTCTCGACAAACCCTACACCAAACTAGTGCACACAAGCACAAGAAAGTGCAAAGAATCTACGGATGTTAACAGAATCAGCATCCAAATGGAGGATAGACAGAGAGCAGCTGAGCTGCAGGCCGCGGGGCCAATAAGAAGTAATGATACCTAATTAAATGGGACAGAGCATGTTCCCATGCTGGCTTGGCATGGTGGACTGTGGCGTAATACAGCACATGTCAGGTGATTTGGCAAAATCACAAGCATGAGGTAATACACGTCATCCTGCTCCTGTCTATCAGTGAGTATTTGATTACATCTAATGCTGGACTGCATGTGTCTTGGCATCCTTAAGAGCAGTGGACAGTGCTGGTAATATGCCACGCCTCATTGGACTCAAGGTCCAAGCCATCTGCACCTGAAAAGCCATCATTGCACATAAACACACCAGGTACTAACAGCAAGAGATGGAGAGATGGAAAGGAGGGGAAAAAAGAGAGTGGGGAGCGCGGAGGATTATAAATGCAAGAAAATTAAGGATGAAAGAGCTTTGTGTGGAGGTGTGATAATCACTAGGCAGCAGATATGGAATTAGCTGGCTAGGCCATTCCACCACTCAGATGAGTGGTGGGCTTTACAACCAGCATTTCCAATTTGAATGGAGTTTAAGGAGACCTGCACACCGATTGGCTGAAGGTCTAACTCAGTTTCTATGAGAAGCGCTGTGATGTACTGTGCGCACAGACTGAACCCATCCCACTCTCTCCTCCTCTGTGGCCACCACCCCAGTACAAACGCCAAAAGTCCCACATAATACAGAGCTCATGGTTTATGTATATTCTTAATCTTTAGAGCAGCTCTTAGTCATAATTATTATTATTTTTTTTTACCTCTTATCTTCTCCTCGGAATATTAGGACAAGCAAGACAGCAGACCATCACAAGAGGATGCTGAACTGTTCAAAATACATGGCACTTCTCACGTTGCGCAACAGGTTTTACCCTTTGTTCTAATGAGGTAAAATGAAACCAAAGCCATATTTAGGTTGTAAGGGTTGCCAAGAAAAACATCAAAGTTTGGAAACCAATACAATATTGTAAATGTTGAAACTCACAACCTATTTATATATTCCTCATTTACTACGACAGCTACACGAAATGCGCGCGGACAGAAAGACATGGACACACTCCCTCACCTGATTACACTGGGGCAACGTAAAAGAGACACCTACCGGGAATAGCCAGGTTGGTGAGCGGAATAGTGTGCATGCTCTGCGGTAAACTTGCCATCCAGTCTGCAAAGCGCATGTCGTTTCTCCCGTGAGACGAAGCCATGCTGCCGCCGTGAACAACGCTCCGTTCTCCCGGTCCGGTGCCTGCGCCAACCTGGAGTGCTCTCTCTCTCTCTCTCTCTCTCTCTCTCTCGCTTTCTCACTGTCTGTCACACACATACACGCACACACACACACCAGCGCGACAGAGAGCCAGTCCACACACCCCTGAGCAGTACGCATCGGCGGATGCCACAATTACGAAAATGGGGTTTGTTGGATCGATCCAAATATGGCAACAGCTTGTTCGCAGCAATAACACTGTTACACGTTTCAGTTTTACAGTCACATAATCCGACAAAAACAGCAGCCCATTAATAATTCCAGTTGTCAGTGTTCTTTTCTCTAAACGATACTAGACCAAAATCCACGCATTTTCTTATACATGTTTTATCGCATGGAGGCAGAACACCAACCGGTGGCTGCATGTTAAACATAGTGGGACAATTAAGTTGTGCACTTGAATAGATTTTGAGCATTTCAAACACACACGAAATTTTTTAATCTGATCATACAAGCCTATTGTTAAGGAGCAGTGGTATTTGTTCTGGTATAATATGCAGGTATATCCTCAGTAGGACATTAGAGATGTCCATTATCTCATTACTTCTCTACAAAAATATATATATGTAAAGTACTGGCTGAAATTAATGTTAGCGCTAAATACTGGGATTGAAAGCAAATTCCCTAATTGACCTAGAAGCACGTCTGAGGTCATGCACTTGGCTGACAAGAGAGCCATATGGCAGGGATTAATTATCACTGCAATTAATATGGCAGTGATAATGACTAACTGACATTCACTGTGTTGGCAATCAGCTGGCTGGCCAACTTATCGTGAGTCATTCAACAAACTGGGTCACAATGGTATAAAGTTGGAGAATCTACCAACAACTGCAGATTCTTTTTTATCATGTATACCCATGGGAGCCATTTCAAACCTGTGTCCCTCTACAGCCCTTCCAAGCATTGTTTTCCCACATGGTTTCTGCATTCATGTCTGAGGTGAGGTGACATATAGGAGGAAGGGTTGATCATTTGTAATTTGTAAATGTTTTTGCTGCACTGCTCATGTTCAAACAGATTGGTTTGAGTAAAAGCCTTTCATGTTTCCCGTATTCCCTTTTCATAGCATTCCAGTACCCGCATGAGAAATAGGTTACTAAATGTAGGCTTACAGGGTACCACTCGCGTTTGACTCATGAAGGGATGTTCTGGATTTACATTAACAGCCGGTGGCAAAAGCCGCTGTCACTTTCTTTAATTTTTCTGCTTGATGACCCAATCCAGTTGATCTTCTTGAACCCAAAAGCCCACTGGCTGAATTCTCCAGTTATGTAACAGCCCTCAGGTAATGGCAGCGCCTCTCTACCAGAGTGGAGAAATCACATCAAGAATGTCAATGCAAGCGCACCCTCCACATATAGAAAGCTCTAACCTGTGGAGTGTCAGAAGCCATCACTCTCAAAGCCATTTGCTTTCAATCATTGTGTGATTTGATGAATCATTTTAAGAAACAAGTCAACTGTTGGTATTTTTTTAATACTTTTAAAATCAGAAATCAGAAGATTTAGAGAGAAGAAACAAAAAAAGCATTTTCTTTCTTTCACCCAGCAAACGAGGTTGTATTGGATTTTTATATACAAATGCAAGTGGAGAGCAAATGCCTGTCAAAATGCCTGCCAAAAAGGGTTTTACATTGTGGCAATGATTATTATTACAAACATGTTTCAGTCGGATCCTTATTATTACATCTCACAAAATATATCTTACATTAGATGTATAATCCAAGGACGTTTTTTTATACAACTACAATACAAACATCTATGCTGAATGAAGAATCACCTCAACAGCACACATTTGTTTTCTAAATTCATCACATTTCAGCTCTCTACATCCCTTTTTGTTGATGCACTTTAAATATTATTATTAAATTATTGTATTATTTTTGTTCAGAGTGCTAGTGACGTTGCATTCTTCTTACAGAACATTTGGAGAGTATTCCCTGTTTTCCACGACACTTTCATGTGGCTTATTTGGTAATAGCTGCACAAATATTAGTCAAAGATGCTTAACTTAACGGTGTAATAGGCAACAACGTAATGTTCCCTAACCGTTTGCCAGACCAGATCCTTAAAGAGAACCATGCATGTTGGCTCCTGTGGTTCCCAAGTTAATATTAGCGAGGACTACACCTTTCTGATATATTTGGATGCTGATTACCAGGGAACTGAACCAAACTGTTCTGTTTAACAAGCATATTTGACCCGTCTCAGGCTGCTTAATCACCAGCTGTTTACCACAGAGAGAAAAAAATCGAGTGTCACACAAACCAAAAACACAGATCCATTGCCACCCCCTTTTAGATTTGCTGCATGGACCTCAGGTTGGGAGACACCTAGAAGACACCAGACAGATCACAAGGAAGTCAAGACATGTCTCATGGTTCTGAAGTTAGGAAATGAAATACAGCGCTGGTAGCCAAACTGTTATACTTACTTCAAAATCGGTGCCAGTGCATGCTTTGATATCCTCAGGAGTGAGCCCCTCCCATACTTCTATCAGAGTCAGGCCTTTTGTCTTATCCACATCAAACACAGCCTGGCAAACACAAACGGGGCAGAAAAAGAGGAAGATGACATGTTTAGAGAAAAAGACGAGGGTGAGCGATGAGACACAAAGACAAAATGGCGAGAATGAGCATTTCCTTAATAGATGGGTTTGAACCCCATGATGTGTGGTCCCCGGGGTCCCAGAGGAGGATGCAGGAGTCTCAATTATCAAAGTGATTTAAAAGAGATGACAACACCCTCCCGCACCACTTCAGTGTCATCCATAGACGACAAAATAGCTGCAATTATTGGTGAAATTGTAAGTGTGGTGAAAGAGTGGTGCTCAACTCCATGAGGTTGGACCACTACAACGTAAAGAGCAATTACATATTAATTGTGGTAATACTTTTAACAGTTGAAACACAAAAAAATAATAAAAATCTGTTGGATTCACGAGTCTCTGATGAAATAGTCATAGGCATAGCTAACATCAAGAAGGAAGGGAGGGGACTCAATGTTAACTGAATTCAAGCCTAAACAACATTTCGTTGTCCTCAAAATATTTATACCTGTGATCACACTTCTACGACAACCAGGGATTTGTGCATGTGTTTTGTGAGGAGTTTTCCTGAATATAGACAAATTCACAAGCAATTATTGATTCAGCCGATTCCAAGATGAGCTTGCACATGGTTTATGCACAAAACAGAGTGTGCACGATAAATAAATGAGGCTCCAGGAGATTTCCACTACTCTAAGAGTAATGAAATGCTGTACATGGGTAAGGGCATCGCTCCTGTTGAAGAGACTGGGAGGTGGAAACCTTTAGCAAATTACCATTAACAATCCTCCCAAACCTGTCATTTACACTGAAGGCTAAAGTACCATAAATGCATCTAAAGAACAACTAAGTAATGTTCAGTCTGACACACTAATGCTTGTGAAGTACCTTCAGGGAGCAGACCTGTTATTACCTCTTTAAGCTTTCTTTTTGGAGCCAAAATAATAATTTGTATACATCAGAGTGACACTGTTTGTTCTGGCCAAAGTGTCTCGTCTCAAACACATTTTGTTTTTGGGTTCTTTTCTAACTTGGATTCATGTACGTGTACAGAATAATGATAGTCAACACTGTAACTTTACTTTATGTTTTTTTACATTCTCAATAGATATCCTAAAGATTGAGAAAAATTTTCAGCATAAAGATTTCTCAGGTACCTACTATCATTAAGTTGGATAACTGCCCAGCTTAAAGGAACAGTGTGTAGGATCTAGTGGTGAGGTTGCAGATTGCATCCGACTGAATACCCCTCCGCTCACCCCTCCTTTTCCAAGCGTGTTGGAGAACTACGGCGGCATTGAGGTTCTTCTCTAGGTGCTCTCTAGAGCCAGTGTTTGGTTTGTCTGTTCTGGGCTACTGTAGAAACATGGCCGTGCAACATGGCCGACTCTGTGAAGAGAACTCAACGAGAAGGGCTCATTCAAAAGTCACGGAAACACAACAATTCTTTGTTTTAGGGGACTAATGAAAACATAGTTATGAATATTATATTCAATTTCTATAAATCTCCCATTAATCCTACACACTGTTCCTTTAAGATTGCCATGGATTTCTGTCAACTGATACAGCATCATCAGATTCAATTTGAAATAACTTAGACTGCTGCTTCTCAACACAAGGCTGACATGAAGTTAGGTAGGTTGTAATGATCGCCTGAGTCTATCTTTGTGTGCAGCAGTTGTGAATGGGGAATATGTTGGTGTTCATTTTCCTTAGCATATTTAAAGTACTGTACTTGTAAGTGTTATCAGTGGCCTGCAATGTTGACATAGGTTATGAATAGGGTCTTTTATTATTGTTACTATTATATTTATTTTTCTCGCTTGTATAAAATGGGACGGGGGGGGGGGGGGGGGGGGGGGTGACGTGAGAGGAGTATGGAGCGAGCAGACGGGAAGCAGGCGGCGTTTCGTGGGCTCAAAGAGTAGGATTACCAGGCGACTGTACAGCAAAGGAGCAGAATCAAACTTTGTGGATTAGAAATCGGAAAACTTCACTGGACCACTGCAAGAAAGACCCACCATCTAAGCGGACTGTCGTGAGATAGCGTGAGTTCTACAGATTACGGAGCAGCTGCGTCTCGCCACGCTTCCACCTGTTATTGATATTGTTTTTGGCCCTGGGGATTTATTCATCATCGGACTATTTGAGTTGAATTAAGGAGCTTTGGGACTGATGGGACACTGGGTTTGGGTTTATAATTTGTGAATGTTAAACTTGTTTATTGTGTCGGAGTACAAGTGCGAGCCTCACGGCTTATTGTTGGCTGTAATTCATGCCGACCAGGTCATCTAAATCTGGAGCCATATCATTATACCTAGTGATGCGAAAAATACTCTCTGAGCTGAGCTGGGTCCTGTTGCTTCCCTCAGCAGGGACTGACGGACTAAGCCACAGACACATCCAGGCAAAGGCTGTCAGGACTTTCAGCTCATTAGAACCACACACACACACACACACACACACACACACACACACACACACACACACACACACACACACACACACACACACACACACACACACACACACACACACACACACACACACACACACACACACACACACACACACACACACACACACACACACACACACACACACACACACACACACACACACACACACACACAGACAGAGAGTGACAAGGCAGGAGGCAGATATCTCACTCCAATATAGCAAGACAGATGGAATGTCACAAGGGTCTATGGTTAACACAGGCACTGACATGCATCTCTAATCGTCACACGTGTCTCAAGTGATTAAGGAAAATTAAAGATGTCCCAGAGGTGCTGGATATAGGAAGAGCAACAGTGTGCTGATACGGCAGGTGCTATGTAATCAATGTGTCCTCACAGTTTAAAATATACAGGATCAGGACACAAAAGGAGCTGGGGGAGTAAGTCATAAAGTGACGAACCATCGACTGACCTAGTTTCTGGTGGCCACACTTTTTCTACTGACCAAACAACGTGCCTCCATACGCAAAGCAGCCTTTTTGTTGTGAAACTGTTGAGTCACCTTTCTTCACAGTCTTCAGAGTCACCACCATCATTAACAAGATTGATGCAAGTTAGTCATTAAGAAGCTGCTACTCTAACCCATGTGTCGTCTGGCGAGAAGTGGGCTGCATGTCATGGAACAACAATAAGCCAACATCATTCAGCCCACCTCACGCTCTAGACAAATGTGAACGTTACAAAGAGATGGGAGTAAAAATTTACATTTTACCCTCCAACAAATAAGACTTCAACAGCTCATCCAGTGTCCTGTCAATGCAACACAGCAATTACAAGGAGCAGCTTTTGAGATGTGTTCAGACAAAAACAATAAAATCATTTTAATTTGGTTCCTGGAGTAAATAATTGCTGTCATTGGGCTCTGCCGTCATCGCGGAAAACGCCACAGGTAACACATTTCTTGGCCCATTATGATGACTGAATAATTCAGGAGTTGTTCTGCTTCATCTGTGAATGAGTGGGCAATTGTTTTTTTTGTATTTAAAACAGGAGATAATTCCCTAAATAACTGTTGAGGCGAGAAAGTACTGAGAAACTTAGCATAAAAAAAAAAACATCGGAGCCACGGAAGTGATGAGATTCACTCACCGCACATGTGATAAACACAAAATTGATCATTTCAATGACGATGCCGCAAGCGAGCCCGCTTGTGAACAGGGGAACTGTGGCTAAGAGAAAAGGAAGGGCAACATTGTGTATAAAAAAAGGTCCAAACCATATCGGGAGGCAGCAGAGACTCTGCCTGAGGCAGCAGGTTTCCCATCACCCTGGGACTCGAATCGCAGCAACACTATTTAGGACGACGCTTGAATTACCATCCCTTCTGGCCATCGAGAGCCAAGGCGGATGCCGTGTTTGTGAGAATATATTGTGTGTTAGCATCTGCGCACGAGTCTTGAGTGGAGGGAGCAGAATATTTTTTGGCAGGTTTGGCAGCCCCCAGTTTCTGTTGTCATTTTAAAGACAGATTGCAGCAGGGATTTTATTTATGCGAAATAGCAAACAGTAAAAAAAAAAAAAAATACATTTAGAATAACCATTATCAGGCTTATTAAAAGCATTGTTCGCCACCTGGTTTATAGTCCCTCATGTTTTACCACTGGGAGTTTTCCCACAAGTCATTTTATAAACAGCGTTTTGGGCTAATAAAAGAAGAAAAAGCTCAAACGTTAGGCTGGTGTGCTGTTGTATTCTATTCATCTCACCATAAGTTTATAAATAACACGCTTCCACTTGACTTCAGACATAAAGCCCTAACTGGTTTTATGTCACCATCTTTAATAAGTTTTTAGTTTACCACCACATCCTGTGAGATTAATAACAATTGTGCGTAATACAAAAGTGCCGGCAATATCCTCACTGAGGTTTCAGCATGGGGCCTTATTTATTTGCAAATGGTTAGTTTTATTAATCAGCTTTTACTGGCAATCACAGATAATTGTTTTTCCCCTTCCTTATTGTCATGGAGATACATGTAGCAGAGGAGACTACTGTTCGACTTTCAGATGTATCACTTGCTAAACGCTCCTGCAAGGGATTTCAAATATCTGTCACGAGTTGAATCCCACTGGCAATATGGGAGGAAACCATTTCCTCTCATAAAACTGATGCGTGTCTGTTTTTCCAAGTTTGAAGGCCGATGCTTTTCCTTCATGTTTCACCTCGCTTTATGGATATCACCAGAAAAAAAGGGGGAAGACTAAACATGTGTAAACGTTTAAATACCTTACAGGATCTACAAACATTCTATAAACTATAATCAAATTGCTATGAACTAAGCGTAATAAATGGAGTGTGTTAATGCCTAAATCTCTCTTGGGTTCTCTCAGGTGCACAGAGCATAAAGACACTGACCATCCCTCTAGATGAGGACAATACACAGTTGTTTCAATAGATAAATGCTCTGAACAGCACTGGGCTGTGCACTAAACTCATTATTATTCAACAGGTAAGGTTGAATAATGCTCTCCGTTTTGGAGTAATTTAAAACACTCTCACGTGTCATAGTCAGAGCTTTCGGCGTAGCCTTTTGACATCCCTGCCTGCTGTCATTGCAGTGAAAAACAACTCGAACACTAAGGTTCCTGAAAGAAAAGAAGGAAATATAGTTGGTTCACGGTTACAGCTACTGGACGGCCCCCTGCGGGTAAATCATAGTGTGCACGTTGTGTATTCGTCAACCTATTCCAACAAAATAACACGTAACATAGACATACTGTACATGAGGTCTAGAGGGTTCTTATATTGTCTCAAACTCACAGCAGTCTAGCTAGTGTGTTTCTCATACATCGTGTGTGAGCCCCCGCAAATAAGAAACATTCGTTTTGGCAAACTTCACTCAGACACAATATTAGAGGGAAGAAGCTTTAAGAAAGGAGGCCTGAGAAAAATATAGAACAGGTGTTTGTGACAAGCAAAAATTGGCTTTGCTAAATTACAGTCAGAACTGAAACCATGTTCACACCATGTCTGACTAAATGGATGTGGATTCAAACTTCACATTTTCTTCACCCGAATATGTGTAATTTTCTTCACATTGCAACAGACGTGACATTAGAAGGATAGAGGGTAGAATAGAGGAGGAGGGTTATGATAAGCAGTAAGCATGTGTTGAAAGAGATGGCAGGAAATGAGAATAGAATAATGAAAATTTGAGTCATTACCAAGAAAGTAAAAAGCTGGGGACGCAATAAGAGGAGAGACTACTAATGGATGTAGAGGGAGTGAAAACAGCAGGAGATGAAATGAGGAAGGTGAAGAGGAGGAGGAGGAGGTACAAGTGCTAGTAGGGCAGTAGAAAGAGCTTTAACCTTTGTAAATATTGACAGAGATCTGCTCGCTGAGAAATGTTGCGCAATCACAACAAAAGCCAGCCGAGCAGGAGCGAACAGACGGGGTGGAAAAACAAAAGCCATGGACACGCTGTCTGACTTTGCCCCCGACGGGTCGTGTTTTAAATGAGCGAGTTCCAAAGGCAGTGAACACCAGAGGGTTGCAGGGAACTGACTAAAGTACAACATGACTGCATCAGCACTAAGCTCTACTAGCTATTGAAACCTCTCTCTAGACCATTTTTCTTTCTAACCTCACCCACACATTTCTTTTCTCCCAAATCAGCATTTATGCCTCCTCCATCCTACTTCCTCCATTCTCACTAACTGCCATCTAAGCCCCCCCCCCCCCCCCCGCCCCCCCATCTTAACTGCTCTTAATTTTCTTCCAATCTTGTACTTTAGCTTACTGCTTCTTTCCCCTTCAACAGACAATTCCACCCTTGGGCCATCACAAGCACTATCCTGACAAGATAAGCGTTACCAAGTAACTTGAATGCTGGCCAATACAACTGGATGGGAGTGACACAAATATATTCAAATAATGTTCATGGCCCCCCCTCCCCATATGTGCTACCAAGTATGACAACATATTGCTGTAAATGGCTGTATCCAAATGTTTTCACCATCTTCTGTCACAGCACGCAGAACACAAACTGTGGGGAGCTGATGAAATTCAAAAACAGAGCAGAAAGGGAGCGCTTCACATACAAATGAAGACGATGGAGATTTGCCTTTAGGCTAAGCTCTCCATAAGCTTTCCAAGGGAGACCGAGCAGTGAGATTCCCCAGAGTACACCCAGTGGTCCAACTTTTTAAAAAATGTGAACCACCAGCCCCACCTGCCACACCGAACGTCTTGGGTCAACCGAGACTACCCAACCATATCCAGAACCCCAGGATCAATCTTTTCCACCCGTGCCACTGTGGAGCTTCTTTACTACCTGAATGATCCCCTCCACAGAGGGCAGGTGGGTTGCCTTCGGGGTTTTCTCAAAAATATCAAAATAAAAAAAAGAGAGAGTCCAAAACATATAAAGCTGCAGATCAGCTACGACTACACTTATTGCAGTAGCATCAACAGCATTCGAAGCCGGGCCCTGAGGCAGGGATGGGAGTCTCAACCGAATGCATAATTAAGGGAAACCCAACCCTAGCCATGAAAGTGAACAAACCATAACAAAATCAATAAGAAGTCTCCTTCCCCAAATCCACTGATTGAATTAATGTTAACTGAATAAATGTAATTTCCATCTACTTGCGTCACTCTATTGCATCACAACAAGCTCTCAGTGGCAGTGTGATTGTTTTCGTACGTGTTCGTGTGTGAGGGAGATGTAATTGAGAGGTAAAGATACAATGTGTGTCTTGTGTTGCGTTGCGTTCAAAGTCTCTGTGTGTGTGTGTTGCTTATTGCCGACATATTCAGGGGACGGATTGGCTGCGATAGGAACGCAAACCCGCTGACTGGGTTTATCTTATTAGATTTTGGTTTCACTTAATCACTCATGACTGCAAGGTGGGAAATTGTTATACTTTGCAAGGTGAACAGCCAGGTCTCGAATAAAAACAAATGGACCAATATTTTTTTAATTCATATGAAATAAACAAACAACCAAAAAAACAACATAAACTGGTGGTAGAGGGAGGAACCTGCAATGTCGGCCACAGGTTAAAGGCTTAGTATCTGTAGTGGCGAGATCAAGTGTGTATTCAGTGTATTCATGTTCTACAAGAACATTGCTGCTTAACACAGAATTAACTGAAGTAAAATATGTCCCAGAAATGTTAATATAAATAAACTACTTGCACAAACTTCTCTTATGCCCCCCGAATCCAAGTCTTTTACAGGCCACATGTACTGCGCAGCCACAGGTGACTCATTGCCACCAACTAAGGAGCACCTATGAGCAAGCAGCCACGTTCATGACTCATCTATCCATTCATGCATATGCATGCATGAAATATTTATCTTTTATTGTTAAATTTATATTTATGAATAAAGGATTTTGACAACATCATCAAATTTATCATAAAATAAAACATTTGTCATCATTTCTTTTTTTTAAAGAAACCAAAGAGCACATTTTTCCATATTCATGTCTTTAAATTGTATATTCAATGACAAATCTGCAAAGATCTAACCCAAATTTGTTGGTGTGAGAACAATCCCAAAATATTTCTGTTTCTGAATATTCATCACAGAAAGAGAAGCTTGTGTTTATGTCAATTTTAAATTTCTGCATGTAGTGATTGGCAGGGTAATATTTATGGATCATTTTGAGGTACTTCCTCAACCATATTCAAAATGAGAAACAGTTTCTTTCTACCGGGGAGTCAGCTGGGATTATCTCTACCTTCTTATGTTCAAGGAAAAATGAAGCAGTAAAACAAATCTGATGCAAGATTTCTTAAAAACAATCATTACAGGCTCCAGATGGGAAAGAACCTGGTGTGTGTGCAATGTATCACTAGAAGCATGTCATATGAATGAGTGGGGTCGCTGCCCCCAGTACGTTACAACGGAACCATCCTCCATGACGTGCAGCCTGTGCAGTGGTTCCTTGCCCAGTCCCTGGTGCAATATTACAAATAATACTAACAGTAAGGCATGACCCGCCCTGCTCTGACTCTGATCGGCTCGCCCTGATATTCTTACTCTAACCCTAACCAATGCAACCAACGAAGGCAACGAGTGCTAGCCAATCAGAGGCAGAGTAGGGCAGGTCATCGCTTCACCAAAACAGGATTCATAATTTAGCCTCTGGAACATGCATTCTAGCACCAACCTTAACTAAATGATTAAGTCCTGTAGAGGCAGGTCATATCTTTGCCAGAAGGACGGGTTATATTGCATCCCAGGTGAGCCACTAGTCCTAATCCAGTCTCACGTTAGTTTACAGTTCTTTAGGGCTGCTACAACAAGCTAACTGTTGCATTGGCTAACGCTAGTAGCTTGCTACTGTTCGATACAAAAAGGGAAACAGAAATCTGAAAAAAGTAAATTTGGGCTTTGTTGAAAACGCCTAAATGGAATGTGTTTAAAACGTAATATTTTTTCTAATATTCTACAGTCTTTATCTATTGATTTACTTTCAGTTTGTCACACTCATGTATGTACATATTTGGAAATCATCATTGGACCAATGCAGTGTCGATTGACTGGCAATAAGCCGAGCTAGGACGTCCTCCCCTGGGTTGTTGTACGTGTAACCCAGCAGGTGCTGCTGTTGGAGGATTTTAATCTGAATTTCAATAACATTGTTATTTTCCAAAGAAGAGAGAACAAATATTTTATAAATGATGTTGAGATTCGGTAATGGTCAACCAATTTCTCTTTTGTATATTTTGATCTCCCTCTTCCCTCTCAAAAATATAGGAGCAGCAACCTCCTCTGTCTCTATGGACCTGTATCGAAATGATTTAAATATATATAAATTAAACACACAAATAAACTCACCTTTTCTGTGATGATTCGATCCACACACTGCTTTCCAGTTAAAGGCAGGTTGCATTTGTCCAATATCTTGTGTTTTCCTCCCTGAAAGACAAAGGGTAGTTGATAAAATACTTAATTAGAGGTCAGCCACCTTTATTCTGTGTTAATACTTCCAGGGATGCAGCTTCAGTTTCAATATATCCAGGGATGCAGCTAATTATGCACACTCATCCTATCCCCAAAGGATATACAGCACATCGATCAAGATGGCTGCCTCGGTGTGTTGGTGCGCATTGTTTTGTATTCAGACAATTTCTTACCGTTACACACCCTTGCACATCTTTTCTCTTTTAATATCCACATGACACTTTAACAATATACTTGATTTAACAGACTCTTATTTGTTTTGTTTATCATATTTTATTGTAACTTTTCTATTTTTAAATGACGTCATACTATTGCATGTATGTTGCGTGTTTTACTCTTACGTACCAAATCACCTCGCCAAAATCCTTGTATGTGTAATGTACTTGGCAATAAACATATGAGGCTGTCTCAGTTTCCACAACAGTCTCCTTGAAGAAAAGGCACTCATCAAAATGCCTCCGACGCTTCCTGAAAAGCACACATCATACATCAAACCCCCCCCTCCCTCCTCCTGCTCCCCATAATGAACGAGAGCAGACTTCAGGGCAGTACATTTATGCTCACCTGCTGCACCATCTGGAATAAAGCTGGGCGCCAGATAGGCTCCCATTAGCAAAAAACAGCATGCTACTCTGAATGCAGAATGTTACGTTGAACTTGCATCATAGCGGTTCGGACTTTCGAAAAAGTAAACCAATTCAGTTGGAGTGCCTACTGCTTTTGTCGAAGACCCTGTGGGGTTACTCATCCCTTCCTACAGAACTAATCAGCTGTTCCCAATACGCCGAGTCTAATTCTAGACTTCTATTCAAATTAGCCAAAGACGAACCAACAGGTTATGGTTTGTGTGCAAAATGTCATCAGGATGAGCTGGCGCTCTCTGTTCAAGAGGCATTTAGCAAACCATTAACGGAATTATCTCTAATCAGTCATAACACTCATTACCGTAGGAAGCAGAGAAAAGGTGCGCTGGTGGGTTGCACCAACATGGGAGAAGAAAATTGCAAATTTAATTGGACCTGGACCCTTGGGGAAGGAAATTAGTCTTTTCGGGTAATTTGTAAAGGCAACGCTGGTTAGAACAAGCATGGTAAAAGCTCACTCACACACACACACACACACACACCTTAGCCGAGTGCTCCATTGTGACCACCACCTTGGTTCCAGCGCTAGCCACCAAATCCATGGCTCCTCCCATTCCCTTCACCATCTTACCCTAAGAATGGAAGATAAAAGAGGATTACGGTTTCAGCTTCATTTCTTTTGAGAGGACAAAACAACATAAACACCTTACAATACAACACACTGGAATCTTAAACAGCCAATAACCATGGCCTTAAACATTACCATGACGTTAAATGAAGAAAAAATAGAACAAAACAACAATAAACAAAGGCATTCATTTCGAAGGGTGAAAAGAAATGAAAGCAATACGTTTTCTATTTCAGTGCCCCGTTTCCAGTAGATAGCTCTCCCCAAAACAACTCCCCCTCCATCAAAAATACAAAACAGTTTACAAAGCCGATATGTGGCTCTGTGCCTTCAAAGCGTGGATATCTTCTAATGCTCTGTGCCTGGTAAAAAATAATATCATCCCTGCACTAGTAAGACCCCAAAAACTTCACAGACTGAGACAGAGTAGAAAGAGTTCAGAATGGATCTTCAGCATCGAACTATGAAGCAAGGAATCTCGGTAGGTGTGCATGCCCTTCGCATATCTCGAGAAACAATGATCTACTTCACGGTTGGCGGATGTATTGCTGTTCACGTTCAATATTAATATGTTTTGATTAACAAGCAATAGCCCCCTGTATGGCAGTGGGGGCGGGGCTTAAGGGCTCTGCGGCCTTTACAGGCTGAGGCTTATTGACTGCAGTTCACGTTTACTGCTGGATGCTAGTCATACGAAGAAAGTAGCTCCAATGAAAACTGTCCCAACGTGCTCTGTGAATTATACTGAGTGGCGGTGAGGCAGTCACTGGAAATACTTTATTTAGTTTTTTTTAATGCAGTGAGCACCATAAACTATACTAGAAAGGTGCACTCAGTAGACTGCAGATCTCCGCCAGGTGCGTCTGCAACGAGCACTGCTGTAATGATGCAAATATATCAGACAATGTCTGCATCTGCGTTGTGCTGGCGTGTCTCCGTTTCAAGGATAGAACTGCATCGCGATGAGATTATTTAGGCTTCAAGTCTACAATATGTGAGTAAAGATGAGGTTGATGCCCAATAAAAAGGCACGGAATAACTGTCTCTGGCCGCAGAGCAGCGGCTGTTTGGCGTCGATGCAGTCAGCAGTGTGTGTGTGGTTCCATTAGCTGTTAGCTGATAGCCAAACACACCGTCTAAAACAATACAATCGAGCAAACTGTTTTATCCCCACTGTGTCTCACTACGGGGGTCAGTTAGGAGTAGTGAGTGATGAGGCAGCAGTCAGCATTCAATCAATGGCAGTGTCCAACAGGCAATAAAAGGTGTTTTGAGAAAGTGTGAATCACTCCAACCACGAGAGGTCTTTGGGCATGCAGCCATAAACGAGCCTCCAAAATATGCAGTTTGGTGCATCACTATGTAAGACTAGCCGTGGACGGACACAAAGACGCACACAACTGCACACTAATTCACTCACACAAGCACTCATTCACTCATGACCGATCTCATTATCTCCTGGCGGAGTAAACAATAACATTCACCGTCTTTGTATTGGGACACCGGCAGAAATGTCTGAAATGACCGATATCTGAAAAGCTGAACAAAAAAAACCAAAGCCATCTGCATGAATAGACACCACTGGCGGTGAGTTTTGTAATTGGGTGAACCAAACCTTTACTTGTAGCAGCAATGTGATCAATACTCATGGATCTTGGTACAATTTGATCAGCGGCATCTGGAGCGTGTATTTAATGGTCAAAGGTATTAATGGCCACACTAAGATGCAGCAGCAACAGGACTCCAGTATTGGGCGTTTCTAATTAAAGGCGTTCACAGCAGCATTTTTTATTTTATTTTTGGCTGGGAGTAACTCTTGACCACGGTTTCTTGTACAGATCACAATCGTAACAATCAACAAATATCCAGAGACCACCATCTCATTTTTAGGCAGAAAAAAAATGAAGAAATGCGATCAAAGCAATGTGCAAGCAGCAAAGCATCTGCATTGAAGCAACCTTTAGGAGGCATCCCTTTCAATACAACAGACATCTTCCCTTTTTCATCATTTTTTTAATGAGTTGCTTAGATAATATGGTTAAACTACGGGCTTTAATCCATGTCTGAATGCTCATATGTGCACGAAATGTTTTGCCTTGTTACAATTCAGCGAAATGAAATGAAATTTAAAAAAAAATAAAAATGTAAGATTAAAATCACAGTCTGTGAGTCAAGAAAGTACTCCAAAAAAAAGCAATCTGAAAGATCATCACAGCAACAGAATTGCCAGCCGGGTGAAAAATTGTCTTCTAGTCCCTCGTTGTGTTCAATACAGAGGGGTTCCAAATAAGGACGGCTGACATGCAGATATGGCCACAGGGTGACGGCTGAGTAACGGAATTAAAATCCCATTTGCGCATCAATCATGTGAAGAGCCTGCTTTGCTCTCTGCTCGATAACCAGCGGATATATATATATATATGGTTGGGATGCTGTCTGCCTCCAGGGAGGCCAGCTGGGTGGCGAAGATATTAACAGAGAGCGGAAGGAGGGTTGGGAGAGGGCAGGAGGCGGGCAGGACGTAGGGAAAAGCATAGATTAAAGATATGGGAGAGGCTGCATTTTAATTTCATATACTTAACGGTATTATCTTATAGAACACCAAGGGAAAGTGGCTTAACGTAACATCCTTAAATACAAACCACAACATCTATGTGATTAAAATAGGATCCATTTTGACTTTTAACCTTCAAACACACCCATTTAACACGCAGTGCCTCTTCAGATGATACTCCAAAAGGAAACAGTGTCCTTTTTCCATTTGATCAATGTTAATGCACTGACAGTCAAAGGGTTAGGTGATGTGTGCAGCGGCCCCCGGGGGATAATAACCTGATGGTAGCAAGTCTGGATTTACAGCTGCTAATGTACTCCACCCAGCAACTTAACTGCAATTTATCAAAGTCGGCATCTGCTTTTAAGAATACACGTCTGTGACGAAATACTAATCAGGGTATGATCAATCAAAAAAAAAAAAGAAAAAAAAAAAAAAAAAGAGTAAAAACAAAAATGAGCATTTGAAGGAAATGACTAAATGCTTTGCTGTGGAGGCAATCAAATGTCTCCTGGAACCAGTTTCCTATAAAAACAAATTGGTTGCGTCTTTCTGACAACTGAAAATGCAGACATCAAGTGACTGGGATTGTTATGGGCCATTCACTTTTGAATGAATGCAAGCTTTGAAATGATATGATGCAGCCACAGTGCCTGTGTTGCAACGCAGTGACGGCATCCAAGCATGCAGGAACAACACTCAGCTGATGTGTGTGTGTGTGTGTGTGTGTGTGTGGTCAAATGTCTCTCTAATGCTTATGAACTTGGTATATACAGTATAAAACACTATGAGAAAATCACACTGCTCACCGAGTATTGTCCATGACCTATATTGATGGGAGGATTGGCATTCGCTTGCCTCTGATTAACGGCTTTGCATGTGGTTACTCAAGGCCTCTTAGTTGTATGAAATGGTGCGATGGGATGAGCTAATAACCTATTTCATTCTGCTCAAAGAAGTGATTTTATTCAATGAAATCAAGCCTTCGAAGAAAACTAGGGGATCTATTGGCAGAAATGGAATATATATATAGAAGTATGTTTTCTTTAGCGTATCTGTTGAGTTTTTCTTTCAGAATTTAAAAAAAAGAAGCTATATGGAGACTCTTAGGACACTTAAAGGCCAGCAGAACATGCAAGAAGGCACTAAAACGGAATGAAAAGATTGTCAGTGTAATATCCAGAGAAAGAAATATCCTCCGTCTTATTCGCCTGGATAATTTAGCTATTTAATTAGCGCAACTTTGATGACATTAACCTTGCTGGCCCACAGGTGTTTCATTTCCTGACCACTCTGATTGTGTCCATTTGACTGCTGTAATCTTAGCACCATGGGGTGAAGATGCCCTTCTAAACTTTAGGGATAGGGTTAGGGTTTCTTTTCATGTATTTTAAACAGACAGTAGTGCAAGTGTCAAAGATAGACAAAATCCTCTTGCTAGAGATTGAGCATTTTGCCCATTGGCAACTTTGGAAAACAATTTCATTATAGAAATAGGGAACATTTGAAACACTTCTGTATTACACTGTACAAACACTGAAACAACCCTGAACAAACGCTGAAAACTGAAAAGCATGTGTCATCCTCTTTGTTTACCAGTTGTTGTTTTTTAAAGCCTGCAGGCTTCCCTTGTTGATCCCTTGTTTTAATGTCACAATGCTATGAATTGTGGGTAATTTCCTCTGGCAAAATGCGGGCTTATGCACAAAGTGTGCATTAAGGGCTCAAAATGTCTTTGAGACAGCCCTCAAGCACTTGACAATTTGATAGTGTGACACCACAAAGCCTTCGCGGGAACAAGTCTCACAGTCTGTTTGTCTTCGAGTGTGGACTGTGGACATTGGGATCAGGTTTTTGTGCTTACCTCAACACAGGTTGCAAACAGTACACGACTTAAGGTTTCCGGGCGGATCTCGCTCTTGTGAGCTTTGGTTCTGCACCGTACCGTGACCCCCTGACCCTGACCCCTGCACCGTGATAATTCGGCACAAATACACAAACTGTATTTTCACCCTTTGCTCAAATGCAATCATAGGTTGAAATTCAGTTCAGGGAAAATTGTTGCATAACATATTGCAGAAGACCTAATTCTGTCCAAAATGTGCCGTTTCATGAGGTATGAGAATGTTAGTTTTGCAGTTCTGGCTTTTTGAACTCTCTCTTTGAAATGAATCCTTGCCAGTGGCGGATATACAGTATCCTAAACATATGCCAACTAAATGTGCGTTAGAGAACATCCATTCATATAATGGCTTTAAAAGTGTAAGATCATGTGGGGGGCCGCAAAAGTCAGTCTCAGTGGTGCAGAACCCAGATAAGACACTATTAAAAAAAAGACACACAAGCACACGCAACTTATTTCACACCTGATGCAAACAGTCAATCAAATATAAAATATTAGTAAGGAAATACAATGTATATTTACATATATATACACAAATATATGCAACAATAGTATATCAAGGCTACATATATGATATGTAAAAAGTACAAAGAGGTACTTAAAGATGATGATGGTATATACAGGAACATACCAGTAAAAAATGTACCCCCATAATAAAGTACTCAATCTTACTAAATGTACTGACACACTCACAATATACCACTCCTGTTGCAAATACACATAAGGACATGCATTAAGCATGTACACGATGCAGAACCCAGATAACGCAATACTCAAGTTAAAGCTCTCCTAAGATGACACTTATTATAACATGCGAGAGCAGAGACGTTGACAGATTCAGTCCCACTCAGCACAACAAGGCGTTCTCAGTGAGCCATCGATGGCATACAACTATAAGGCTATTCATAGATAAAAGGCCGACACAGCATTTTACAAGACTAAAGCATGGAAGGCGATGAAAGTGCAATAAAATGCTTCCTTACTGTGAATTCCTGTGCACACAACATCTATCCACGAATGCGGGGCAACAGGCGATTCAGAGTCTGGCCTTCTTTTTCAAAGCGACCGCTGCATGCAGAAGTGCCTACACACTGTACTCTGAGAGGGAACATTCAGAAAACTAACACTGTGTTGCCTTTTCATCCGTTATCAGTCAAAAGGATTGACTAAAAAGCAAACCGCTTTTATTGGATTGGTGTTCCAAAATATGAATGCAAAAAGCATCAAGGGACACATACTTTGACTAGCGCTGTGTTAGTCGTGGTAGGCTCAGGGGGCTTTGCTTGCATGTTTTTAGTTTGTTACCATGACAACAGAATATGATTTCCTCATTTGTTTAGCAAGTGTTCACCGTGACAGCGGCAGAAACAACACGGAAAGTGACCCCCTTCACAATCCAAAAGTTCCCACTTTACCAGCGGGCTTCATTTATCTCGCTCACAAATTCTGTGAGGATCTCCTCAGTCTGACACAAGCGGCTCTTTATTTAATAACATAGCGACGGACCACCACAAGCCTTCGTTACCCAGACAACTAATGACAAGAATCAGAGGGGGAGACAACGGACGACGCGTACAAAGGAACTGGAATACATAACATTTTACAGTGTTCGACCGGTGAACACAGCGGTAATCTACACCGGTCACGCACATGGGAACGTGACACTGAGAGCTTTGTGTGTCACTGATGACAAACTGGCAACCAATCCAGGGAAAGCTGTTTATGATACCGCAGGAAAACGTGTGACGTTCCAAGTGAAATATTCTTAAGCAGCTCCTTCATTATAGCTGGCATCAGGCCCTATCATGAGCACAGAGTACATTTTAATAGTCAGTAGCTCGAGCTATCGTAGCACTTAAGCTGCAGTTATACTGAGCCTCCGGAGTTTTGGAATATATTTCTGATGTAGCGCACGTTTGTCTGTTAAAAGGTCCACGACTGTCATACTGAATTCTACTTACTTTTAATTGTATTGCTTTGGTCCATTTGAATATGTTCACTTTTGCTTCATTTACCGCTCAGATTTGAAGGTGCAAGTGAAAACTAAAGTAGCACTGTTCAGGCAGCCCAAATCGATAAAAGTCAAGTTTTAAAAACAGCGTGTGGCTGACTGTTAGAAATTTGTGAGGAGGTACTCACAGAAGATACCCGCGTCTACATTTAGGACAGCTTCATGAAGCTCCAGCAGCTAAATGAGATAACAGCAGCACACCAAAGCCAAAATTCCATCCTTTATTCTAATGCCGCTTTCTCTCCATCAATTGTTTTTCCAGATGTTTCGGACTGATTGGAGATGTAAATGCATTTCAAAGCCCTCAACTGGAAAATATTCATCTACATTTTGCATATTTGAAGCAATCAAAATCAACATAATCGTACTGCATCCACCACTCCTACGTAAATCATTTCCAATTTCACGCCGTGTATCCATCTTAGGTAGTGAATAATTTTCATTATCCTAGAAGGTGGGAAATGTAATTCTCCTCATCAATCCTTTTGAAAAAATGGGCAATAATGAAGATTGAATGTGGAGGTGAGGACAGAGCGGTATTTCTGTCTGTGCTGCTGCATCATTTTGCTGTTCGAACTGTCTATCACTAGAATGGCCAAAGAAGATAAACCCCCTGCTTCTGAGCAACAGCTCCGCTGCAGGCCTTCAATATCTGCACAACATGTTTAATCAAGCACCAGTTAATTAGCAATTACCACGGACAAACAAGTACAACTGGAGAGGTAAAGAGAAAATTAATTACGTCGCAAAAATGTAGAGGTCACCAGCGACAGCGACAGCTCTGTGCACAGAGCTTCCTTACGCAACTCGTGTGCGTTTTATTCTCAAGGTCTCTGCATGTAAACATCTGCTTAGAGGAGACGCATCTATAAAACGATTCGCTGGCTGAAGCAACCTTGCAAGTACACTTAAGTCAAGCAGAAAGCAGATGTGTGCCAGGGGGGCATTTCTTGGTTGAGCCCTTCGGCGATGTGAACAGTCTTTTTAATGGGTTTGTGACCTTAGTAATCACTGAGGAGGACTGTGGCCACTGTGGTGTTTATACCAATTGACCTGGTGAAACGTCTAGCAATAATGTCTGCCAGCCATTACACTGCAACGCTACCAAACAAGCCCTACTCCTCGACCCCCCCGCCCACTGCACAAAGTCAAAAGAAAAAGGCTATTAAATGCTTCATAAAGCAGCATTTGTATCATGCCTATTGCACTGATGTTGGTGGGTTGACCCCCAGCAGCTGGAGCAGAAAGCGCGAGTTCGTAAAAGAAAAGATGGATGTGTGTCATAAGAAAACTAACTTACTGGGATCATCCAGTTGGCCAGGTCTCCATGTTTGGACACCTGCATGGCTCCCAGCATTGTCAGGTTGATGTGACCGCTAAAGAGAATGACACAGAAGAAGAAGACAGCTGTCAACTTCAGAATCAGTTCTTAGCTCATCAACTCACTCATCAAGTCCACTCATCACTCATTTCCGCCAGTTTACTTGTGACAAGACACACAATACAAACACAAATATTTGATAATTGATGGTAGTATAGATTCTCACAACAACAAACAAATGTCTTCACAATAAAAACCATCTTTCCATCTCTGCTGTTTTCTTGATAGCAGAACTTGTCATAAATAAAAAGCTGGTCAGACAGTTATATTCTCATCTCTCTTTAAACTCCTGTATCTTCTTAGCACCTTTCCTTCCTTTCCTCCCGTTTCTCCTGAATAATGAGTTCTCCTACCTGCCTTTTAAGTAGGTGGGAGCATCGTTAGGATGCTTGCAGTTGCATAGATGTAAAGCAGGATTTATGGCACTGCTGCCTACAGTAACTTCCTTATTGTTCCTCCATTGCACGTGGCGACACATAGCAGGTGTGAAGTCATAGACGAACACAGATGCCAAGAAGTGATCAAGGTTTGTGATGAAGACGTACAAGTCATCCCAGTATGAGAAGAAGCTGGACTAGTATTTGAGGCCACTCAGCTCACAATCCATCATATGTTGTGTTATTCTCCCTCAGTGACTCTGGCCCCTTTAACGGTGTTCGCACAACAGCGAGCGCACACACACACACACACACACACACGGTTCGGTTCGCTCCCTGCCAGTGTGCCTAGACAGCGCTATTTATGAGCACTATTGGATTTCCACTGGGTGGTGGACAAACAGAACTGATGCTGCAGGGTGTGCGGGTGGGAAATTTCAGACAGCTGGCAAATCAATAAAAAGCAGGGACCTTGGGAGTATTGGCATGGCTGCTGTCTAGTTGTACTGGTGACATGTCCTTATCCAGAGTGGTGACGGAGCTATTTCTTAATATGCAGTGTTGCAAATTGTGGCTATCTCAATCACAATGGTGAGAGCTGGCTTATGGTGCAGGCGATAACACGAGGGAATTAAGGAAATATTTGCTGAGAAAATGATCAAAAAAGTGTTGTTTTGTTTTTTCTGCATAAACTGCACCACAAGTTCATAGAAGTGACTAGTAGTGTTATGATTTATTTTTTTAGAGATCAATACGCTGTGTGTATGTAAATTCTGAAATGTCAGGCATATCTGAGTTTGAGTTCGTGAATACGTTTTCAAAGCTTCAGTGTTGTGGCCTTACCCTCGGATCATGGCAAATGACTCATCACTGGAGAAATAGGCAGCTCCCGGGAGCACCGTGACAGTCTCCTTCCCTGCGGAACAGACAGCTGACATGTTTAATTCATGGAGATGCAGCAGTTGCAATTTTCTTTTAAAAGTCTCACCTGCCGATTCCGATTTTCTTTCTAAGAACTACGATTGACAGCAAGGCTCTTTTCACCACCATCCCGAAAAAGTATTTCAACCTTCCCGAAGTCAGTGTAACCTTTAGCTTTGTTATTGCCATCTATGGTGTTTTTTTGCATAAAATTCAAATGATAAGGAGATAAATCTTGCATTTCTATTAAATATTTTTTATATTATTTTTGTGGCATTAATAGTTTGAATGATCTATTTTAAGCTGCTTAGAGCTAGTGCTAGGAAGTTAAACAGGTTCCCTCTCTAACATCTATTTTATCTTGCTGATAACATCTCCAAACAACTGTATTTACTCAAGTTTCTTAGCAAAAATTAAATTTTACAAAATTACATTTGAACACATATTCTAATTGACCTGCAACCAATACAATATTTTATTGAATAGAGCTTGAATGCATCATAACGCAAGTCAACGCAACCTCCGTTATAACTCCGCTTATAAGCAGACTGTGCTGTCGGCAGGCGAGCCGGTCACTGCGATTACTCTGAGGAGCATACATTGTAATAAATAATAATATAATAAGTGTCTGGTTATTGTTCCAAAATATTTGAAGGTTGTTCCTCCACAGCTTATCTTGGACTTGCAGTGGTGGTGACAGATTAAAAGCTTTATGTCTTCTTCACTCACACTCAAACATGTTCACATCAACAACATGTTATGGCTGTTGTGGCTGTGACGTTACCGTCTGTGCTGATGTGTGCCAACATAAAACTGTCACGCGCTGGTGGCGGCGGCACAAGCGTGCAAATGTGACCAGCAAAAATATCGAAAATGTGAGACTGATCGGCCGGTCACCATTCATGACCGATCAGCAAAAAAACTGTCGCTTTCGATAAGCAGCCGATCAATCGGTGCATCTCTATGAATCTATTTGGCAAAACGAAATATTGGGATTGATTTAACATAGCATAGAGGCGTTAACAACATGGCAATATCACTTTAAAAGTGCATCTGGATAAAACATTCAATGACTTTTATAGAAAATCCATTGTACACACACACACACACACACATTCATCAAAGTGTGTGTGTGTGTGTATAATGCAGGAAATCAGTTGTCACCCAAAAAGCTCTTTTAATCAATCCATAACTTAGTTGGACTTTTACAGATACATAGATTTATCATTGGGAAGAACTGATTAGAATAACCCTCACCAGCATTAATCAGGTCTGCATCCACTGCATCCTCAGTGGGGTACGGGCCCTGTGCAGAGAGAAATGAAGATGAACAAGAATGTGTGCACAGCCTCACCCGCCATGATCCTTCAAAGGAGAGAAAGACACAATCACATGTTGGTGATTGGATGAGACATTGATTTTCTCTGTGCTCAACAACAGGAGCAATCCTTTTGGATGGAGAGGGGAGAGGAGAGCAGAGAGCAGTATCTCTTTAACACTGGCACTCATAATCAAAAGAAACTTTGACAAATAAGGCATTAGCATAGGCGCCTACTTTCTCCTGCCAAAACAACTGAATGGAAAGTTATTCTACAGCAGCAGCAGCCTTTGTTGAAGGCTCTGTCAGCAAAAAAATGATCGTGAGACAGAAAAATGAAAGAGAAAGTCAACCTGCCACAATCTGGCAAACCCAGCACATTTAAAATGATACTGCTCAAATGAGTGGCTATTCATCTTGCTACAAGCTCAGAGCACAATTCAGTTTTTAAAATGTTCCACACAGGACAGAAAATAAGCTGCTCGTTAGCTTGTTTAGTTCAAATTGGAAGCACTGAAGCCGGAGTGGGAAGAAAGCTCTCTGTAGGTGTCTCACCAGTCCCAAAATTCCATTTTCACTTTGGAGGTTTACGGTGATGTCTGGTTTTATGAAGTTGCTGGCCAGCATGGGGATACCGATACCGAGGTTGGCTGTTTGGCTCTTTGTTAAAGATGCCAACTATTACATTTGTAGTCATGCATTGTGAAGCGGATATTACAGAAACATACTCAGCATTGATTTGAAAGCTGCTTTAACAGAAACAACCATACACAGGAGAGCATACCGTGGACATTTTGGTGTAAGTTTGAAAGATTCCACAGAACTATGAAGTCATAACATTTCCAACATACCAAATATGTCATGCTGAACTATAGGGGAAAATCAGGGATCGGTTAACTGCTTTCATAAGGACCAATGCTATCACAATAACATGTAAATGTTAACTGCTGAGAAAAAAAAGTGCGTAATTTGAAAGTGTAATCAACTACCACAAAGGCAACAATTATTCATTATGTGTGTTGAAAACAAAGCTGTACAGAAAGAAAGAGGTTTTACTTGTAATTAAAGGGAGGAACCTAGAGCACAACGCGATGTGATTTCGGGATTTGCTCGCTGCTCGAATTCTTTTTAAAGGATACCATACATCCCATCCTCAAACTCCAGAGCAGCCCGGCGAATGATCCTTTCCCGAACAATATCCGAGTCCTTCTTCGGTTTGGGCTTGTCTTCTTGGCTTTTCTTTACCGTGCGTTTCTGGAAGCGTACAGGAATATATGAGGATCAGGGAGACGGCATGCTGAGAGGATATTTCTGGCTGAGCATAAAGACACGTATGAATAAGAAGAGCTAGTATGTGCGCTTCTGAACAATGATGCAAATACGAAATCCTGCTACAATGGCTTCGTCAAAAAGGGGTTGACTCTCCACTTTGCTGTTAAAGGATTAATCGTGATTTTCAATAAAGTGACTCTCACATAATTCAGACACGATAGAGAGAGAATGGATACGCATGTTCTGCATCGGCCTGGTTTTGTACCTCGATCCTTTTTTCGTAGCTGGCTCCCTGGACCACCCTGTGGACGTAGATGCTGGGTATGTGGATGTCCTCTTCGGCAAAGGTCCCGACATCCACCACCTCCTCCACCTACACAGAGACACAGAGGGATGAACACGATCATTGAGATTAAAGTTCAGATCAGGAACCCACGCACAGGTGGAAGTGCGCTACCAGAAAATGACCTCCGTCTACCCAGCTATGAAATTGAACAGGTTAACTGATGGAAGACCAAGAGTTTCTCTCGTTCTGCTTTTGCGGGGTTATCTCAAAAGCAATTATCTGGATTTTTAGGTTGTTGGGTATTTTTTAAGGCCAAAAAAAAAAGGAAGCTCAAGTGTTATTTTAAGCAATACAGCAGACTTTTTTAATTTGCTTCGATATCAAATCCTAAATTGAGCTACAAACAACTGTGACGCACAAGCAGACATTTGCACAGCAAATATGATCTCACTGGTTTAAAATGTCTGCTACCGTCATGTCTTTCAGGAGGAAGGCATGGTAAATATTTGTGGGAGAGTCTTACATTCATTCTTTTAGCAACACCAGCGAGTTCACTGAAAGCCGTCTGTGTACTCAAAACCAGCCTGTGTGACTAAAAACAGAAGAGGATCATCAGACACACCGCGGCCCAGGGGACATAGCTTGATCCTGAGATCAAAGGAGATGGAGAGTGGGGGATCGTGGGGGGAGATTGTTTTGGTGTTGGGAGGATTTTGGTCCAACCAAAAGCACAGTTGAAAAAGACACATACAATGTTTAGCTACATATCTATATTTTCAGGTCTATTCCACACACACTCCGGCCTCAAGAATCTCTCACAACATTTATAGCTCAGCTTATTCTTTGGTTCTCAGTGGAGCTGCTACAACCTTGGCCATGTATATTGTCTACATACACCCCATTAACACTTCGATTACTTTTAATATGGCAGTATTTTGTGCGTCAGTAATCGACTAAGCAATATATTCCTGACTCCGAGACAGGAGTGCACCACCTTTCTGTAGAAAGTGTCCAGCAGCAGACGAAGAGTGTACATGAAGGGCTATTTCTGTCCGACGAACAAGACGGATGCAAGTGGCTATTGATTTAAGCTGAGCTCGGTCAACATGCCTGGGATAGAAATCACCAGAACAAACGCACCTGCGCCCTCCTCCTTAGGTAACATGAGGAACTGCTATAAACTGAGCCTGTACAGCCTCAACTTACATAGGTGTTCAGGGACAGGCATGTGTGGGCTCCACTCAATCTTGCCGCCCGTTTTTAGCCTGCTCTAGCTCCTAAAAACTCATATGTCATGTTTACATCTGTAGGTTGCGTTATTAAAACGTAAGAATCAGATTAGATTCAGAGGACGGATTGTGCTTATAGATAGATAGATAGATAGATAGATAGATAGATAGATAGATAGAAGAGACCCCCAAGAGGAAGGAGGCGCAATTTCTTTCCTTCTGAAGATGCATCAAGAGGGGGGGGGGGGAAAGCACTTGGAATCGACATTAAATTAAATGGAAAAAGAGGAGTTATCGACACATCTTTAGGGACCAAAAGGGGACTTAACCATGACAACATAATTCTCGCCCTCCCCTTTTTACGCTCGTGTGCAGCTCACAGTGTAACCTACTTATTCCATTTACATGAGGGGCAAGCAGCCGTTCAGAGCAAATTGAATTGAATCTCTCCTTATCTCCACTTCCTCCCTCAGCACTCGGGCACTGACTGAGAGGAGTCAATGGCAAAGAGTGGATCCCATCTTAGCGTTGTCATGGATACGCAGGCTTTGGGTCTGTGGTGAGCTCGGGCCACTCAAGGCTGTAGAGTGATTTTTAAGACTCCTTTTCTGGTTTCCCCTCAGTCGGGTTATGGTAAATCTCTGATGCTCCGCAGTGAAAAACGAGGCCAATGCGAGATGAGAAAGTAGCGCGAGAGAATTGATACGGCGGTCCCACACATCCGCCCACATCTTCCTCTGGGGGCTTGATCTGTCTTTTGTGAGAGTGATGATTTCCAGACATCTTCATCAAGCAAGACTGAGCTCATCACATTACAAAACAGTTACAGGGAGAACATAGGGAAGACTGGGGTGCAAATATTTGATGGCGTAAATTGACACTTCTGATAAATTAATTTAATTAACAGTATAAATCCCTAATTTTGTCTCCTCGATCTAAGTGTCAAATAGCGTGCCCCTCAAAAAACAACGGCAACAGTAAAAAAAAGAAATCGCACGTCAACGACGAGTTTCAGTTTTTTGGTTGTCAAAAGACACGAAAACAAACAGTGTATTCAGCTCGATTTTCAATTAGCCTTCCGTAGCTAAGTCGCAGCACAATAACAAGCTCATACAATTTAAATGTGCCGTGTACATAAAAAAGCCTCCTGCTCCTTTCATCTAGGTGATGTGTCCCGCCTGCACCGGCGCTCAGATGCAGTTCAGACAAGAGGTTCAATGGACGGGGACGAATAATGCATTGAAATGAAATAATTTAAAAAAACAACAACACACACATACAAAAGAATAACACACAGATACACCCACACACACACACCAATGAGCAGGTGTGTGGAGCAAGCAAACAAGCACACGCACAGACACACACATTGATATTCCTGTAACTGTAGAATGATTTTCAGATCAATGAGAGCAGAGCCAAGCATGAAGTGAGCTGGCAGGAGGACAGAGGGAATCAAAGTGCCCTCCGGGGACACAACAAGCCTTTTTTTTTTTTTTTTTTTTTTTTTAGCTTTGTCAAATCGTGTTACTCTCAAACTGATTGGATCACAATGCTCGCAGATTCCTAGAATAAACCACCAACAGCGGCGTTGCATACATTGTTTCCTCTACGGTGAGTAAACAAAGCTGGACATGTGCCACGTTTATCACAAATGTTTGCTGAAACAAGATAAAAACAAAAAGTGCTGCAAATACAGTCGACCGCATTTTCAAGCGCATGGAACTAAAACCAAAAAATGATCAGTGAGTGAAAAACATCAGCATGCTTTCAGACAGGAATTGAGATGCAGCCAGACAACACTTCAGCACCAATCACACTCAATGCTCTGAGCGAAGGTATTCATTGGAGCTGATCACACCCCTATTGACCATCTGGCATACGTGCACCAAGTAAACAATGTGAGATCATATCTGCATAATAATTTTGACAATTCTAACAAACTGTTCGTGAGCTGCCAGCTTCTAAAGGCTACTATATTCATTACATCCTTTATTAAAAAGGGCAGTGGTTTAAATGAATGCTTTCTCTTCCCAGGGTTGTGCCAAAGGATAATTAGATTTTTTTTTTCTCTGATGATCATTGATACCCGCAACACATTTAATCAAATTTTGGTCATTTGTCATCAGTATCTTGTGGTGAACAAGCAATTTCAACATATAGTGCGCACGCTGAAACAATATTTACCGAGCAAATGTTTGCTCCCTTAAGTGGAAATTTAGCCTGATGGAGGTAATAAAAGGGGAGGTCTGGTTGTCACCAGGATCCTGAGGAATCTTCTGCGAGGGACTATAAATATTTACATCAAATCTTATTTCAATCTGGCAAGGAGCTATTTGGCTATTTTATTTTGGAAGTGTTGGGAGCACCGATAACACCAGTCTATATTACGCAGTACGCACCACCAGGCGCTTTACAACTACTACTACTACTACTACATCTTCTGGCTAGCTACCTTTTGCTGAATTCGTTAGCATACTTTACCACGTGGATTTAAATAGCCAAATAGCTGCCGTGTGACTATTCTCACCCAGGTGCAAATAGACACAAATAAAATGAGTGTGAGGAACTTTAAACTGGTTATTTAAAGGTCTCACTTTAATACTGGTGACTCTTTATGACCAACATAAGTAAATGGAAACAATCAGAGAGAAGATTGGCAATTTTTCTATAGTTATTCTTAATGCTTGTTATTGGTGCCACCAGGTTGGATTCTGCGCGAAATCAGATGAAATCCTGCAGGTTCACCAGAAACTCCTTCAGCTCAGACTCCAGCGGGGCCTCCGGCAGCAACCAGCCCTCCGCAGACCGAACCAGACAAGGTTTTGCGGTTGCCTTCCGCCTGCCGTCAGAAGCTCCGGTGGGAGGGTGAGAGCCCCATGCCCGGCAGTAGTGTTTCCTCCTTCGGCTAGGAGCAAAGCGCTGGTGAAGACCCAGGACATATTGCTGGGCCCACTGGGGGGGAGGAGGGGGGAGAGTGAACCAGGACCAAGACTTACCAGGGCAGACTGTCACACCCTGCTGCAGTAAAATGAGACATTTTCTAAACGGACTCTGGGGCTCCAAAGACACTACCACTTTTGTCCACAGGGGCCGCCAAAATCAACAAAATGAAAGTTCCTTGAAGTAGCTTTAATAACTTATTTCTGAGTATTGAATCGTCAATTTTAAGTCCTAAATCAGATCTGAATAACGCCTTGACAAACTGAGATATTACAGACTGTAAAATAATCAGTGGCCAACACTATAATTGCAAAGCTACCTGACTTTACAATCCATCATGTTCGTGTTTTGTGTGCGTACTGATATGCGACAGTCCGGAGAAAGAGATGGTGTGGTTACGGGCAACAGAGCATGAGGATGACAGCGACACCACACTCTCATTACCCTGTGTATTTATAGCCTCTCCATCTTCCTCCCAGTGTGCGTATGTGTGCGTTTGTGTATGCGGGCACTTGGCCATGCTCTGCTGCCGCTTTCGGGGCTCAGCTCCGGCTCCATCCTCTAACCCAGAATACTGACAACATGAGCAATCTGTTTCCTCTCAGTGGAAACTCGCCTCGCCTATGACAGCCTTCATGGTATCCAGCAAATAGGAGACAGCCAGCCAATGCAAACCCTGACGACATCATAGGAACTAAAAATAAATGTTTAGAAGGACACACACTGCACACCAAAGGACATTGTGTCATGAGGATTTCAAACTCCAGCCCTATAGCTCAAATGGTAATGTTTACATTTCAAAGAGCACTTAAGCCTCTGTGCAAAGAGCGTCAGATTCAGATGACAGGCAGACAGTCATCAGAGAACTTTGAAGTCATCAGAGAACTTTGAACTTATAGTCAGAGCGCGCAACATGCAAATTTACCATTTCAAACATTCAGTTTGTGAATATGTTGAGCAAATCAGTCTTCCCCTTCTGCTGGCTCCCATGATCTCTATACTCTCCTCTTTTCTGCCTTTCTGTTCAAATCCCTTCTACAGAGACCTACAGTACAGCTGATTATTAAACTAGCCATGCAGGTTGTCACTGGCTTTAGTATCAGTCAGTAAATGTCAGCATTGCAAGTGAATTTAAGTCTATGTCGAAACTGGCTTCCTCAAGTCAATGCCATCACCAAGTTGCTCTGTGTGGCGTCTATTTGGCGGTGCAGACGGGCAAATACTGCTATCAAGATCCCTAAAAAAGGTAAGCTGTAAGATACACTAGTTATTAAATATTAATCAGCTTTTCTTTTGAGGCTGTATCTGTTTGAATTAATGCCTGAGCAGAGCCCACAGACTACATTCAGTCAACTACTTTAATCAGACGCCGATATGATTTGGATGTTTATTATGTGCACAAATTGATGCACCCATGCCAAAACGGAAATGGACAGCCATAGCTTCAGAGAACTGACACATGAATGTAGAATAGTATCTGGTCTTGTAACTCGGCTACCATTATCGCGCCTACTGCTGCATATACGAGTTCATTCATGAGCTCACCTCGTGGTGTGTGACTGTATTTCTACCAAGGCTACTATAAATGAATTGAGTTGTCCTCCATCACTATCAAGGTGGCTTATTCATGAATCGATGTGTAGTCTCACAATCTCAAGGTAGCATCAGCTAAATGGATATGCTAGTGCAATGTCATTGCTATCAGTGTCATCGCAGAGTGTTTTCTTCTCTCACATGCATACAAACGAGCATACGCATGCTCTTGTGGGGAAAAGGATGCCAAAGGCATTATTACAGGCATTATTATTGCAGCAATTTGCTCTGGTTGTAGCCCAGCCAGCCCTGTCATTACCACCATTTGCTCTGGAGAAGTTTCAGCTGAAGGTTAAAAAACAAAACAAAAAAAAACTGTGACAATACTGAGGACAACGTTAACATTGCTGGTGTCACATACTATAGTATGTCAAAAATGAGGACTAATGTGCAATGCCTTTGTAGAGATACTGGCTCAAAACAAGTGCCATTACTGTATTGCACAATGAGGATGTTCATCTCAAAGCCCTGTCAGAAGTAAAACACAAATCCACCTGCAGTGCAATACAAGTGTGTTATAAAGTCAACACAAATAAGGCTTTCACACAGCAGCTCTGAGACAGGGCAGTGAATGCATATGGCATTTTACACTGCATGAATTAGCCTAGCGGCTAGCAGACTTTTGCTTACTCGTAGCTCTTCTACTTTTACTCGGTTTAAGTCACTGTATCTCCCGACATCGTTCACAACGGTATGAAGAAGATTAATCATGGTCACATCACGTAGCTGCAAGTCTATCAGAAGAGCGTCAATTAGGAAAAATGTAGCGCCTGCAAACTACTCCATGCCAAAATCTTAATTAACGACTGTTTCGATCCTACGTCAGGTCAGATTTCTGATAAGTGGCAACCACACCCATATTTATACATAATGCACATCAAAAATCAAACAAGCTCACGTAAGATCAATGGTACGGCCATGCTTATGTGTGGGTCCATGTACATATGTTAGTGGGAGGCAGTCCAGGAGGTTAAGGACCAAGTACCGCCAACCTGGAAAAAGTAGGGCACAGGGTAGTGCGGAGATTTGAAACATAGTATATAAATGTGCCTTTGGTGGTCTATAAATAGAAATAATTAGCCGGCGTATTGGAAATAGGCATATAGCAGCTATACATTCCAAAGATGGAAGAATCGGGGACCTGCAGTTCAGCCAGGCCAAAAGTAACCTGATAAAACATTGACAGCCCCCCCCCCCCTGCAGGAGGGGCCTCCTTTAAGGTAGTCACCACTGCTGTGCCAGGTTTTGCAAAGGCATGAAAAGTCAATGTCCGGATCACTGAAGAAATCATGACATTTATTGCGCATCTTATGTACACGAAAGCTAATTCATGAAGCTCTTTATGCATCTAAATGATGGGGAAAATGAGTGGATTCATAATTATTTGCCAACAGTAGCTTGAGGAATGGAATTAGTCGGGGGCACAAGTCAAGAAAACTCAACAAGGCATAGTAAGTGCTGCACAACAGCATTACAAATGTGGGCTGTGATAAATAATTAAAATTCCAGCGGGGAGCAAACAAAGCATTACGCACCACGATGATGACAACTGTCATTTCAAGGCCAAACTCTGAAGGAAAAAAAAAAACATCAAACATTTTACCTACACACTGATGTTAACAATTCACTACAGAAACTATGGTTTCCTGTGTTTCGCAAATGTGTGCCGTTTTTGTTTCAACACAAACGTACAGTGGGAGGTTAAGGGTGAAACCCTCCTGGGGGACGGAGGTCATTTATACCCAATTAGACCTCTAGCTTGGTAGAAGAACATACTGACAAATACATTCATTAAATTCATGCATGACTGGTTGGTTGTTTTCGTGCACACACCAACACCCACGCCGGTGCATTGCACTGCCACAGAAACAGAATACAGTTGAGTCATTTACCGAGACTGATGGTCGAACAACAGCAGAAACCACTGCTTTGATTCGGTCTCTGGTGTATTGTATCCCACAATGCAATGGGGGGCCTTCATTGTAACTGTGATAAGGGAATAACTGGACCAGCTGGAAACCGTCGAACATTGAACAATTGAATAGCAGGGTTTGGTTGCCTAGTAACCATGACAGGAGCTGTTGATGATCTAGTCATTTTCAAAGTGCTTTTTGTGTTTTCTTGTTTTCTGAGACCCCTCCTGCCTCTTGTAGTTTAGATCCAGTAAAAAAAAAAGAAAAATAGTGGACTACAATGATGTGCCAGTGGTTACTGACCTGAAGGAATGAAGCCGTAGTGGTGGGTATGGTCAAAGTTTAATCTCTTTATAATGGCTCATGTATCATGATGTCATTTATATTAGAAGTTTGGTTCTTCCCAGATTTTGCCATTAATGTCGTACAGAAGTGGAGTCACCAGGTTATCCATCTACACGCCTCTAATGGATTAAACACCCATCCACTGAGCCTTAGGCAAACAAGCTGTTTAAAATTCTAATTGATATTTTGATGACTGATAGTTATGGATATGAAGTATGTAAATATTTCAATTGAATATGCCTTTCAAAGAACAAAGTCACAAGTGTAAGTGAAGAACTTGTAAAACACGTAAACTGGACAAGTTAGGAGGTCAAGCCGAGGTAATTCAAACAACCATTCGGTAGCAGTGGGTTGGCTAGACGTTTCTTTAATCAAGAGGCTAATTGGGCACTGGCGTTATGTGTCAAGTGGAAACTCATCAGTATTTATGGAACTTACTTTGACACACTTCAATGTGGTGTTATGGATATTTTGGCCATTTCCTTGACTCTGATTAGGGGGATTCATTTCATGAAGTATTTTTGAAGAAAACATTGAATTTAATCTGTATTGAATCAGCCAAACTGTTCTGGCCTTGTTGTATCTGCTGTCCAAGTTGCTGCCCTTTAACTGAATGTGAGAAGTGCATAATCTTTACTCTACCCAATTTTCCTCAGTTCGGTCAGTCTCCCGCCGCAATGTCCTGACATTTTTTTGCCCTTTGACAACAATGAATTGCTTAGCTGCTGAACAGCTTGAGCCAGGTAGGCTCAAGCTGTTCAGCAGCTGGTGCCGCAGACAAGCAGCTTATTCCGCAACATGATCGTCAAAGAGCTTGCCGCACGCTGGCCTGGGCTGCAAGTTACACGAATGGCTTCAAAAAGAAAAAAAAACACCTGACCCCGTCTGTTGGTTCCTTTCCCGGCCTTAACGAGTGCACCGAGAGAGCGGGGTCAGTGTTGACAGCACATCACCATATTCATGACTGAGTATGCTCTGAATGCTAAAAGATACATTTATTTTCAGAGAGATGGTAATTGCTTCAGTATCAGACATAAAAAGGTTCCTAATTGGTATTGCAATACAGGCCTATCATGGTATTGTCACCACTAAATAAGCCTGTCATAGATAATGTTCTTAGCTTACCTGCACTGCCATAAAAAGGCGCCATAAAAAAATGGCAGAAACCGTGTGATAATTTACCTTGATAGGATGATAAGAGAAAGTGTTCAGGCAGCTATAATGGGAGTCCACGTGCTTTGCACAACTAATGAATATCATTCCAAATACACTTTTGAAATATTAATCCATTTCAAATTCAACACAAATTGTATGCATCTGACATGAGCACACAGTGAATCAGTATCAAATGAGGAAGAGACCTCACTTTTCAGGTTTTTTTTTTCAAAAAGCAAGTAAAATCAAATCAATAACCACACGATGTAAGGAAGACAGTTTCGAAATGTACCGAATTCCAATTTAACATTTTAAAAAACCTGTTTGATATTGTTTGTCAGACCGAAGCACCATTAACAATGAATGCCCCAGTGGATAGAAGCATGTAGTTGATCCGTGGATGACAAGTGTCTGAAAGGACTATTTGTTATTAGAACGTGACGTGAAAAAAAGGAGGGAAATACAAAATCTTCAAAGACTAGGATGGAACTGACACAGTCTGGTTTTAGTGCTGGCAAGGAACATACAATTACTTTTTTTAAATGGATTCATTTAAGTTCAGATGCAAATACAGAGCTTTCCAAAAATAAGACGATCTGTGCCAGGGTGTGGAATGTGTTTCGGTTGAGGTTAATTGATTGAGACATTACTTCTTTTTATAAATAGGCAATTTATAATTTCTTTAGGCTACACGCCAATGTCTAGTTCTCAACTAAAAGACTGTATACTGTGTGCTTGTTGAAAAATGTATTATTTCTGAATACATGCGAGTTGGCAGAAGCTGCTTGGTCCATAACCTTTTCTCGGTGCTTGTTAACTCAAGTAGGTCAAATGCTTCCTGGAAGCTTGTGACAACGTGGGATCTAAATCTCACATTTAACTTGTCACATCATTCCCTCTCTCTTTATTTCCATTCCTGCCACTGTATGCAAGTAGAAATGCCACAAAAACAATTTTAGAAAAATTAATTAAAAACAGCCAAATGCAGCCTGGGTCTCTAAACCCATGAATCAATCGTTTCATCCTCTCCACTCAGCAAACATACCCCGAGCAGATGATTCTGGGTGCACAGAGGTTGTAGCAGGCAGTTCAATATTAAATCCAACCAACTACGCTTGCATCTCATAAAGCAGCCGTCTAAGCAAAGCTGCACTATCATTCATGTCATCACCGTCTACATTACGACTCCAGCAGACGTCACACAGACACATTTCTTGGTGGCGCCGCTGCTGTCAGAGTGACTGGTCTTATTATCCCTTTAGAAGAAAATGAGCTAATTTCTTTTTTCACATAGAACCGACTGTCCATAGTTCATTGATATATCCATCATCGGCATCATGGGTGTCGTCAGCACACACGCACTGGGTTAGTTAGGCACGACGGGAAATAGTGCAGAATACCGTCTTAAAACTTCTTAAATACCTGTGCTACTTACCACTTCAGAGGCTCTCTATACGGCTGTGTAGTGAGAAAGTGTACTCTCCCCATTTGGTCCCAGACATTTCTAATCAACAGAAAACTAAATCCAGCAACCGTGGAATAATTGAAAATGTGCTTAGTGGAACCCACTTAGATTTATGAGAGCCCCTTCGCTACCTATTTATTTTCTGAAAGCGCCTGTGTTTTATGGTTTTCACACACACACTTTTACTCCCGGCTGCTCTCTTAATCAAACGGTGTCTATATGGGAGGTGTGAAGCCATTTTGTGTGTTGGGGACGCACACACACACACACACACACACACACACACACACGGAAGAGATGAGCGATCACATTTCTAGACGATCAAATGCAAGACAGGTGGGTAACCAGACAGATAGGATGACACAGACATCCCAGAGATAGCAGGACGTTCAGACTTTGTTTTTGATCATACAGTTTGAGGCTAAAATCTTTGAACTTGTAATCCTTTAATAATCTGAGGTCTAAGAGTTATTTTCAGATGAAACCAATTCCAAGTGATCCTTTCATCCCACGAGCATACAACACCTGGCCTTACGCCTGTAAGATGCCCGTCTCACATTTCTGCTTCCGACCTCGACTGTGAAAAGGATTTTTTTTTTTTTTTTTTTCTCTACCTTGTTGTTTGAGGTTGGTTAGATAACATCTATCTGATGATGACTGTGTTGTTGTTCTTCCGCTACGGGTGATTAGGTGACTACAGACTTTGTGTGGTTGGGTTCAAATGTCAATGGCATTTTTATTTACACCATTTCCTTCATGATCTACAGTTCAACATAATTCAAATGTTTCTTAATCCACATGGATATTCTTTGGATGTAGGTGGCCGGCTGATTTAGTTTGTTGAAAGACAAATTCACACATTAACACGAGATCAGTTCCAGGCCGAGCTGGAAATTAAAAGCTGCAGAATACGAGATTGGGAGTATTTCGATTGTCTCAACGGCTTTAAACATGTCGATGGTGAGCCAGAGGCTCATAGCTAACGGTGCTAACGGTGCTAACAGTGCAATCTATGGCAAAAGTGCTGACAGAGCTAACAGTGTTCACCAGAGGGGTGACCGGAGGGTGGGTGCTACACACGCGTTATCAGCTGCAACCACTGTATGAGAGCAGTGCAGAGCGGCGGCCGTGAGCGAACCAGTGGGGCACGCTCACATGCACGCTCACATGCACTAATATGCACTAGAGGCACGCGTGGCCAGCCTGGCTATGTCAACAAAGCAAGGAGAAGCTCAGATAACAACACACAGTAGGAGAGCGACTTTCAGCTGTGAGGGCCAGAATAACTAAATTCCTAGAAAATGAGAGTCGACATAACGCATGAAAACCATTCAAAGGAAAGCCCAAGTCTGTGTTGTTGGAAATTCATACCTCAACTATGGTGGTTTTGGCTGCCTTGCACATGGGCTGGTTGAAGTTCCTGGCTGTTTTCCTGACAGAGGAGAGCAAGAAAGAAGTGATATGAAAACAAATAATAATATTTAAATTAAAAAGGCAGAGATGAGCAAGTAAAACGCAAAAACTCTCAGTGTAACATCCAATATCTAGTATCCAGTACGGCATGTTAGTTTACTGGAAGAGACTGCTCTCTTGTGGAGAAATACTTTACTACATCTACTAATTGGTTGGCACAAATTACCTTACTGATGATAGATGGAGGGTCAATACTGAATTTAGACTGATGAGGATATCCATTAAATTAATGAGTGATTTATTATCTGGATTTTTCTGACTTTGTTCCATGTACGTTGTTAGTAATGATCAGTGATGATCCTAAACCTAACCTGAGATGAGTGTGCTGTGCGAATAATTCAAGATATAGAAGCTGATGCTGATATATGATATGTTAACACACTTGGATCAAAAGAAAGAAAATCATGTAGCTAGAATCAGTCCATACAGTACATCCCTCAAAGAGCTTATGAAAAGGTCAAGGTTCAAATAATTTAATTTCCATTGCTAAGCTCATCGTCAATGAAAACCAATCCCGACCTTTCCTTAAACTGTTTCACTCTCGCCACGTGACATTGGCATCATGTGCAGATTGTTGTGCAAACACGTGCAAGGTGATAAAGATCAGTCTAAAGTGCTTTGTGGCAGGAAGAACCTGAATCCTTTACTAGATAAATACTGGTACCTTCCATTTCATCCGTTACCTGAAAATAATGTTTCCAGCCTTGTCAGCTTTCCACGCCTTGACCAGTGCGAAGTCTCCAGTTATGGCCTTTTCCATGATGTAGTGCCTGCCATTGAACTCCCGCACCTGTACAATGACAACCCCATTCAAAGAGTGAGTGGCGCCGGATGCAGCATTTACAGCATTTTCAGACTTGGCCCAGATATGCGAGTCCAGACCGAGGTTAGTCATTACTGCTGATTTGTATTTTTCACACAAGAAAATCAATAACACGACAAACATTCGTGGCGACGCATCACGCCATCTGTGAAAAGCCTTATTCTGGTAAACATGAACTTTCAATAACAACAAACAATAACTTTCCCTCGTTATTTAAATGGAGACTGAATGTGTGTTTTTGTAATGCAAAGCCTATTTTGAGGACTTCTTCAACCCAGGTCTACATGCATCTTCCACTGTGAAGAAAGGATGGCTTTCACTTCTGGAGAGAACGACAACGCACCACATCCAGCTTCCTGGGAAGCAAAAAAGTGCACAAAACTCTCACCTCTCTCTTCTCACTGGCGATGGCAATGCTGCCATCTTTGTTGTACTTAATAGGAGAGCCTCCCTCTTGGATCAGTGTGCCATAGCCAGTGGCTGTGAAGAAGGCTGGAATCCCAGCACCCCCGGCCCTGATCCTCTCTGCAAGAGTTCCCTGAAAGGAAAAAAAAGAGTGTCAGATTAAAAGAAGACTACAATATATAAATGTCCACTGCATGCCTTTGTTATTGTCCAGTATATCACATATACAGTATGAGGTCTGATCATTTGGATGTTGGAATTTAACATGTCAAAACCTCCTAAAACATAAAGTTATGTATAGACCTTTCCATGTTTTCTGACCAACCTGTGGCGTCAGTTCCACTTCCAACTCCCCGGTCAGATACTGTCGCTCAAACTCTGCATTCTCCCCGACGTAGGAAGAGATCATCCTCTTGATCTGCTTAGTCTTCAGCAGCAGGCCCAGGCCAAAGTTATCCACTCTGAAGAAAAACATTCACATATCATCATGAACCTTTGAATGGGAACGATTAGGTAAATTGTTAATGGACGGCATTCATATGGCGCTCTCCTTGTCTTAGCGACCACTAAAAACACTTTACAACACCAGCCAACATTCACCCATTAACACACACACACCCACACCCACACCCGCCCACACACACACACACACACACACACACAAAACAATTTGTGGTTCAGTATATTGCCCAAAAACACTCTAAAAAAAGAGGATTGAACCGCCAATCTTGTGATTAGTGGACGACCGCTCTACCTCCTGAGCCACAGCCGCCCCCAGCCAGGCTACAGTATATTGAACAAATACCGAAGACAGAAAAGTGTGGGTTTAAACTCACATTTTCAATATTCAACAAATAAAGATTTTAAAGAAAACGAGGAAAGGGATCACAGTTTATACAGATTTCACAAGTTGAATGCAGTAGTTCCACATAAGGCTGCTAAAGCTGCCTCTAATACAAACTGTCTTAAAGGCTGCAAATGTGTATGCAATCGATTATTTTGTGTTTCATATGTAAAATGAATTTAGTTAGCTTGTAGAGGTTTGTTGCCATTTTGCCATTGAAGGATTTTATCTGTTTCTTAAAAATCCTAATTACGTCCACCATTACTCAATGTAATTCCCACGACTGGTTTAGTCTCTTTTGTCCCTGCTCTTTGACTGGAAGGAGTGTCCTGACATTGTGCAGTTTGTAACATAGCTCTTATTAACAAAAATCCTCAGGGAGGGTTATTCAAAGCTGTTGTAACTGGACCAAACCAAGTGATACGGCTCCTTTTATGTGATCTTAAAGACGGGAACAGCCTATCCACGGCCGTAATGAAGGCTTGTGAGACCACTGAGACATTTGAGAGCATCGCCTTGTTTATTGTCTGGGAAAACTGCACAGAATTATTACTCTGTTTTTATGACGCATGCAGCGACGGCATTTTAATGAACCTGTGGCGCTCGTGTCGGTCAGAAATCTGGGTTACACCTGCTCCACGCGGTGCTATAGGACGTCACACATTCAGACCTATACATAGCACTGTGACTGCTCCTCTCTGGGACCAGAGACAGTCATTGTGTTACGAGGGCTGTTGGGATACTAACGGTTTAGTGAGATGACTGACTTTATGTGGCTGGTCAGTCATTAACATATGAAGGCATAGTCTTCATAAAACATATAAAGAGGGTTCTGTCTTATTACAGGCAGTATTCCTCTGAGAACACTGCAATCAAATCAAATCTGTTTTAATGGCCAACCAAATGAAACTTTAAAAATGTTTACTTTATGTTAATGTAAACCTTGGATTTAAGAAATTGTTGCCCTTTATTCCGGTCTCTGATCCTACTGTTCAGAGCCAACACAAAAGCTGAGCTTTGCAAAGAGCGGATTTTCCTTCTTTCCGATATCCCAGGGAGCCGAGAATCAGGAACCACTGCTTTCTCCACAACTCTAATCTCAGATCCTCAGCTGACAAGATATCGAGGTCATGTGCGCTCAGAATATCAAAAAACAGATTGCTGTGTTAAGCCCCCCCCCCCCCCCCCCCGTCCCCCCCGTCCCACACGCCGCTAGCGTTACAAAACATCCAAGACCGTCTATGTCAAAGGGCGAGTCTGACTAACAGTTTGTTATCTTGTGTGTTTATATGTTTGTTTGAGGACAAACAACACCACGTCAACTTCAACGGGTGGACTCTCCTATCGGGGACAGAGGACAATACAGAATGAAGAAATGCGAGCTCTCCAAGATAAATGTTCAGTGACCAGAGCAGCTTCCAGCATTGGACACAATTTCTGCCTTTCATACAGAATCTATGCTGGTGAAAGCATGAATACAAAGCTGCAGGGGGGTGCCACTCTGTCACAGCTCAATAATCTCCTCTTGTGTACAGCTGGATCCTCTCATCTCCTATTACAGTGCATGAAGAGCCCACTGTGTCAGTCTTCATCATGCCAGAATTCAATCTTCCCAGAAAACATCAAACACACTGCTCTTACCGTTTCTTACTATTCGCAAAAACTTCATTCATCATATTGTCTTGACTCCCATATGTCGTATTTGTAGTATTGCACTTTCACCAGGATTCAGATTATAGCAGTCAGTCTGTGTTGAGAGAAATGGCGTTTATCTCAAAGTGCTCATCGTGGTGGTAAAGAATGTCCTCTCTGTTATCACAGGTGCATTATTCCTGAGATAGAAGTAACACATAGTGTAAAATCGTGTCCTTCCTCTGAGACTTGAAGAGGATTAACAACCCATTCAGGTCTTCAAGAACAAAAGGAGCAGAGGAAGAGGAGTTTACAGCTTTGGGAAATCTTCTGTCCAAATTGAAATGTTACACAACTGCCTCTTTCCCCTCACAGCCCTCTTCCCTGCAGACACGCTTAGTTGTCCCCAAAACAAAAAGAGTGGATGTACAGTAGGCCCGGTAGCTTTTACAAAACAAGAATAATCAGTCGTGTGTTACGCAGTCAGTTCTAAACTCCCCTCCCCTTGTTGCAATATGAGCCAGAGGCAAGACATGTACTCACACATACTATAGATACCATAGTTCCCACTAAAATGTACACGTAGCCTACATGTAGCCATGCATAAGATGATCCACTGTGTTGGGACTGGCTCAGAGACAACATGGCCACTGTTTGTAAGAGGTTGCATTATACAATCTAAGAGCAGCAATGATTGTTCAAAGGGCTCAAGTAAATATTTTGAGCAACTATTTCAAGAATCAATATCCAGCAAAACCAAAGTCCATGAGAGAAGTCTGGTGAAGAGTAACTTCTGTGAAGCACACTTTGTATGACAGTGTTTTTCATGCTGAAATAACTGCTGGCACAGAGAAATGTATTCACAATGTCTGTGCAGAGACTAAGCCATTTGATCTTCCTACTGCACAACTACAATAGGAATCACTCTGTGCCACCACTTGTGACTCTAAACCTCAATTTAGCAGTTTTATGAGCATAGACAAGTTTTTTCAATACTGCAATTACAGTAGCAGATCCCTACCATTGGCCAAAGTTACATACATATATATCTTTTTTTTCCTTTTAAAGTTTCTGTAGGTTTGTCAAAATATCCAACCGTTCAGTTTGACACTCTTGCAACAGCAATCCCAGTTGTGCAAGTATGTCTGCAGTTGTAGAGATGGAATACAAGTTCTCCAGAAATATATCAGACCATATACGGTAATCTATTTCAGAGTGGGGGTTCTAATGTGTGCTGTATGCAGAGCGCAAATTGGAACAGTTCAGCAATCACAGTTTGCACCAGCAAATCAAGTTGAGGTTAAAGTTCAATATTTTGGTAAGCCAGTACTTTCAATGTAGAAATGAATGTGTGTGTGAGGTGTTGGAACATGTTGGATTGCTGATTCATTGCGGTCCGTAGTCAGTATTTCTGCAGAGTCACTTTCATATTTAATTAGAACAGGTTCCAGTGAGTCTCACAAGTTTCAGTGCTGCTGTGCAAACACTTCATATAAAGCTATACGTTTACTGTGTGGCAGCACATTGGCATTCGGTTACGGAAAAAGATTGCAACCTGACAACTGACAAGACTGTTTCCTAGTCTGCAAGAGAGACATCGACATGGTGCTACAAAAAGATCCAGGGAAATTGGGGTGAAAAGCTAAGTTGATAGCATATGGGTAAACCTTTTAATTTGTACTTCTTTAATAAATGAAAAAATGTTCTTTCCAGGATTGTCATGATTCAGGTATTTCCTAAATGATTGAGCCATGAACCCAATGCTTAGTAGAATAAATGACTACGTCTCTAGTTTGAGATGCTCCTGCATATCAAGGTAACTAGACAGAATGCTTAATAAAGGGCATTGATGTCACCTCTGAACGTATATATCTGTAGTTTGTCCCACTGAGAGAAAAGACACACATCACACACCTGACCACTGAAGGAGTCACTGCAACACTGCTTGGTTTGCAAGCACACATTCAGATCCACACACACACACACACACACACACACACTTACCCTGCATTGTTGCTGACGGCCGTGAGACCGTTAACGCCGGTCTTCAGTAAACTGTTGATGAGATTCTCTGGGATGCCACATAATCCAAAGCCTGTGTTGCGCCACACATAAAAAGGCAGTAATGCATTATAAACAAAAATAAAGTGCAAGCAACCAAGGAGTCATTGCAGAGTGTGTGAAAAGGCGTAGCTATGGTACTTCAAGGTGGAACTTTCACCTAGTAGGGTTAGGAACATGGCAGATATGGAAAAAAGAAAAAACTATAATATTTCCCGCTGTTACAAAACACACAGGAAAACTTTGAATCTAATAACATGGTCAACCTGGAACCAAGCCTCAGGTAATTCTAGTCATTTGTCAGTATCACGTGTTTCTAATATTACACTGAGTGAGGCAGATTTCTGTTTGTCCGTGTTTTTTCCCCCCCAGATAGAGGTGACACACAACGGAAAATGTTTAACAATGTCACTCCGAACTTGACTATAAATAAGAGCTGTGGAATTTCTGTGTGCTCCATGTGTGGATGGTAAACAACCACCATGCCAGACAGAGTGCAAGCTCACTTTGCTGTTAAGTGCTCATTGAACATACATTGTTTTCATGAGTTAACAAAACTTGCACGCAGTTACAAACTGAGATAACTTGCCAGCACTGTCATCGAGGTGTCGATGTAACCATCCTATAATCTTAAGAGTCCGTTTGTGAAAGTGTTGTATATCTTACCTCCTACAAGAATGGTAGCTCCACTTGGGATATCTTTGACTGCCTCTGTGGGATCCGAGTAGAAGTGTGAACTTCTTTGGCTGGAGGTAGAAAAGTAGCAGCCGCAGGACTGCAGGAAGCAGATCAAGAGGCGATTAAAATAAACAACAACACTTCAATTTAGTCTTTCAAAAAGAGCTCCAGGAACTAACTATAAGTGATTCTGAATAAGAACATACCAGTATAACGCTTAAAAAAACGTTGCTGGTTAAAACAAAACCGACAGATGCCTGAGGGCAGCTAATATGTTTGCACAGTTTCAGTGCCTTACCGAGTTTACTCAGTTGAGGAGGGGAAAGATAAGCAAAACTGATGAACAAAATCCTTCAATAAAAAGGAGCAGAGCTTGAGCGTAGCCCGCAATCAAGAGTCCCAAGACAAGAGTTATCTTAGGACTCAAATGAAACTGTACCTGTGGGGCTAAAACCAATTCTGATTTCTATGCAGCACATTTTGTTGTGTTTTGACACCTGCATTTCACAGACAGGGCTATCATGGATTATAACCATGGTGGGCTTTCCTATACCCATTGTATGGACTAAGATTGTGCTGTGAGTCTACTGGCTATGTTTATTGCAATTACATTATAACAGTTTAACTGGCGTGTGATGTTACATATTTGGGATTTCAGTAACACGGATTCCTATGAACGTGTAACCTTGAGCATTCACTCATTTTGCTTTCCTTATTATTTCTAATTTCAGCCAGCACAGTGGATTATGAAAGCAATGACATGACTGTATTGTACAACGTCCAGACTATAACAGGTACATAACGGAAATGTTGTTTGCGTGTAAATACATACTGGTAGAGGTGGATTATGCCAAACACGAGCACACCTTCACGTTGGACGTTTTGACTGTGAGTTATGTAAAGCCGCTACAATGAACTTTCTAGTCATTGTTTAATCATCACAATATTATGATCATGTATTCCAGCGATTTACAAGCATCTTGTGTTAACCTTGTCAATTATTGAACCCATCAACGTAACCGTACCAACCTTGCTCAATTGGAGATTTGCCCCATTTAATTTGGTTCTGCAGGGACCTGAGAGATTTTTGAAGAATAAATTCTCCGCTCTGCACAAGGCTTTGAGGGCAGCCATGTTTTGGAGACACGGGGAGAGGAGCACAGTGATAGCTGCAGCCGACGAGACGACGGTGTAGGCTGCTGAAAGGTCGCTGTGTGGCTATGCTAGCTCCCACGTCAAAAACTCAGCGCCTCAATGACATTGGCTGGTGCGTCAATGGGCTGGACTAGCACGCGGTGATACAGAGAGACTCTGCAAGCTCATTTAAATTTAACCCTTGCACCACCACCACCACGCCACCATGAAGTACTCGGCGAACTGCAAAATGCTTTCACTATTACAGAGACGGTAATGTCGTTTCAAAACCCTCAAGGTGGAATAAGTATCGCAATTTAAGTAAATACAAGTGTGGAGATAACTACCTCCAGGCGCACGCGCACACACACACAAACACACTGATGTCTCTTGGAAACAGGCATGACACTATGAGCACGTGAGTAATCCCTGGCTCACGTGACGCATACTTTTAGTCATGGCCGACGACTACAGGCGACAGGGTTTTGAGTTGGAGAGAAGGATATTTGAGTTAGACATCAAGTGTTCCAGTCTCAGAGCTGAAAAGCAAGGTATGGACATAACGTTGTTATTTTTGTGTCTTGTGGCCGTTCTTGGCACCTCGTCTGCGTGGCTAAGATTATTGTTCAGTTTATTAGCTAACTAGCAAGCTAGCTAACGTTATCTAACATAGCTTGCAACTATAACAACAGCTGTTGTCTGATGAAATGTTATCGGCAGATAATACTTGCCCAACAGTTAACTAACGGCCGGTGGACATTTAACTTCGTAACGGTTACTAACTTACCGATGTTTGTTTTTTAATATATGGGTGTCCGAGTTAACGGCTAGCGTAAATTTGCTAACGTTAGCTAAAATGCATTATTGTTGACAAACGTTTTACGTTAGCTGGCCATGAAACACGATGCCACCTAAAAGTAAACAAAATAGGGGTGAGCGTTAACCGTAGAAGTAAAGTTGCCATTATTTTATGTTGAATTCTACCTGTTATATTAGTCATTACATGTAAACATTGTTAAACGCTTGAAAACGTTAGTTCACATTTCATGCCATGATTGTATTAACGTATTATGTTGGCAAACAGTCACATTGCCTTTAGCTTTGTTACGTTAAAACTCTTTTGCATAAACTTGTAAATATACAGTGCCATTCATCAACAGTACAGAAATAATTGGTAACATGTTAATGTGCCGTTCTTCCACAGATGATGACTATTTACAGAATGCGTCTGCCATACTAGACAAGTTGAAAAGCTATTACAGGCAAGGAGGGGAGAGTAGCAACCTTTCCAAGGTGCTTCAGGATTACACACAGGTACTTCATTACACTACACTTCATTAGTGTTTAATATCTGGCTCTGTTTTCCATTAATCATTTAGTTTGTAAACCATCATAAAATAGTGAAAAAATGCCTCTTAAATTCCCTGAACTCAAGGTGATCTTCAGATTGTGAGGTGCATCTGTGTTGGAGTCCAAACCTCAAAAGTATTCAGTCATGCTTACTTTTATTAAACAGGGGAAAGCATCCTTAAATTTGAGAAGGCGGAACCACCAAATCCTTGGCAGGTTTGCTTGATAAATGACATAAGCGATTAACTAAAATTTATTTGTTAAATTATTTTTGTTTTACCCCTATAAACGTCAAACTTGTAGCCCCTCAGTTTAGCCTTTGAGTTCAAAACCATATGCTATACATCTACAAATAGGGGTAATATTTACTTAACTGATATCATAGCTTTCACAATGTAGGAGTGGGAATGTATGCCCTAACTGCAATCAAGTTACTTAGCTAGCTTTGTACCAAGAGATGCTTAGATTGAGGAAGATTAAAGCCAAGTGTGTGCTGGAGTCAGAGGTTAGTTGTAGATTGTTACGGTTGTCTTGTTGATGTGAAGTGGTCTAAACCCTGACTGAAGAAGCTCAATAGGGTTTTTAGTGATTCTGATTTGATCTACTTTATTAATGAAGAACTCAATACAGTCATTTAGTTTGCTTCGGATGACTTGAACAGTATTTTTGTAAGCGTGAAACTTGTTGCGTAGTTTTCTTGTATTCAATGTCAAGTGTGAGTATACATTTGTTTTTCATCCTTTAGGTGATCCTGGACATCACATTTTATGAAGAGAATAAACTGGTGGACCAGGAGTTCCCTGAGGACTGCTCACCTTTTAAAATCCAGCAGCTGCTGCAAGATCTGACCGAGCCAGAGGTTTTGGCAGGGAGGCTAGCACCAGCACAGGAAGTGTGTATATGTGTGTCAAGACCATCTTGTGTGCATGTTTTTAGAGTATTCCCAGTAATGTCAATTCCACTTTAATGTTGTCTCTAGTTAGTTTATAGTTATGCAAAAAAAGAAGTAGCACATATTTAATTCCATGTCATTGTCAAACAGTGCTATTTATGTCTTTTGGTTTTTAATAGGTGCAGTCTATGTTGGGCCTTGAGCTGTTAGAATGCCTCTATTGGAGACGTGGAGCTCTGCTGTACATGTACTGCCACACCCTTCATCAGCGAAAACAGTGGATTAAGAAAAACAAGGACACATTCCTTAAGGTGCCACACTGTTAAGAGATCTAAGTAGATTCAGTAAATTGTCTTTGTGAACAGAAATGTGGGCTGATTCAGCCAGATCAATTTACTTTGTTTTGGCGCAAACAGAAGTTTAGTATGTGAGGTTTTTTCTTGGCATATGCTGAGATTAGTCCTAATGCTCATCTGACTGTTGTTTCAATCTAGTGTATTCAGGAAGGGGTGCGATACCTAATGCGGATGCTGCAGGTGAGAAACTCTGTGAAGCTCAACGATGGCGTGGTGCTCCATGACACTGCTACAGCAAGCTTCCTATCTGAAGGTAAACATGTCATCAGTTATCTATGATTAACACGAACTGTTGTGCAGCTTCAGTCAAGTTGGTAGAAAATTTTTCATGTGGGCCATTTGATCATACTCACTACTTATGATTTTGGCCAGGCATCTTCTCAGACACACACCTGTTGACGATGATGTACATCGGGGAAATGTGTTTCTGGGCGGTCAAGTACGAGGACTGCAGTGCTGACACTATGGATCGCAAGGAAGATCGCCTCCAGTTTCGGGACATTGGCACACAGATCCTCAACAAATATGTGCTGGCCTGTGAGGGCCCTCTGCAGGGCCAGGGCTGGAACACAGAAAATGCCAAGGAAATCCTTAGTATTTTACAGTGAACCCAGCTGCGCCTGTGTTGAAGTTGCCCTCGGGCACAGATCTAAGTTCAGTATTCAAATGTGTGTAAACCCCAAATAAAAATGCAATTCATCAGGTGGGGTGTAATCTTGTGGAAGGTACAGTAGAGACATGGGGAGAAAGTGTATGTGAAGGAAAGAGTCTTTGGATCAGTGTCTACAGGCAACCTCATCCCATGCCAAACGGCCGAGGCCAAAGCAGGTGAAGGAGAGGTTAGAAAGGATAAGACTGGTGGTGTAAAACTGGCAGGGGATGCAGCCAAGGTTGTTAAATAACATTTTGCCCTGTCCTGCTGAAAAAGCAGTTATCATCTTGATTCCAGACTGTTGACTGGGGCACTTATTTTGCTCTGAGAATGTGTTATAATAACATTAATATAAATATGAAAAGGTTATTAATGAAATTGACCTTTTTTTTTTTTTCTTTTTTTTTTTTTAAAGATTGAAGATAATCCAGCTGGAAATGAGACATTGCACAGTAACATTTTATTTATTGTTTTTTTGCTATTTTGTTATGCTTTTTAATATATCATAATTGCATATACATTATATATGTATGTGTGTATACAAATATACACTAAAGGCAAAAGAAAGGTGTTCAAAAACAATTGACAATGATGTATTCATGACTATTTGAAGTATGTTCAGATTTGTTCATACCAGCTTTGTAATGCGCCACTTGTATTCCCATCTATTGCAAAATTACATTTCTCTGCCACTTCAGTAACCTTGATAGTACAACTATTAATAGAGACTCTGTGTTGTTTGGACGAAAATCATTTTCTGTTTTTTATGTCCTCGTTGACAATAAACACGCGCGTTGTTTTAAGAAAAACACGATTTAGCTGCACATTATTGAAAAACACAGTACCCACAATGCCCCACTTCAGCCAGCAACAAGGAAGTAAGACGGGTGGATGTGTTGTCATCGCTCACTCCGTCGATATCGCAGTGGTTTTACCATCTCTTCGCTTATTACCACTCACTTCTGAAATCATGGCAGGACAGACCCAGCAGCTCAGCGAGTCTGTTGTGATCCGCAGCCTCAGACGGTTCAGGGACCGATATTTCCCAAACAGTGGTAAAGTTGTCAAAGGCTCTTCGACGCCTGTTGTGGACGCGGTAGGAGAGCCACAACCGGGATCTCTGGATAGTTTACCGGTGAGTGAAATTAATGGAAATGTCTTTTGTTTAGTTTGACCTGTCCTAAACTATTTAGCCGTTTTAAAGTATATATTCATCTCATGGAGCGAGGTAGGGGCAGGTATGTGAGGTTCAAATGCATTTCTACAATTTCGACTTGTTTCCCTGTAGGACATCTAAAGCCTGGAAACTGTTCCTCGCATATCTCGATAACCGCTCCTCCAATCTTCTCACGTGGTGGGTGTATTATGGGGACCCCATGAAGTGCTTTATTAAAAATCTAGTATAATTTTGACACGCGACACGTACAATATTAATCCCATCCTGCGGACAGCCGCTCATGAATACGTCACTTAGGCTGCTGGATAGAGTGCTAACCAGTGGCCCAATCCCAATGTCCCCCTTCACGGACTTTGAGGCGCGCTCCCGCGAAGTCCGTGAGGGTTTAGGGATGTCTCACTGTTAAATCGTAGTTTTTGAATTACTTGCTGACATTTTGAGCCCTTTATGAACCCTTACCGTAAATCAGCTGACTTTGTCTAAGGGAATTACCCACAAATCATTGCAATGTGACGTTAAACACGGGTTAACCAGTGGACGCATGGAGGCGTAATAAAAAAAAAAGGTAAACAAAGAGGACGGCTCACGTGTTTCAGCCTGTCATATTAAATTTACTCAGAAACATTAAGGGTTAAAGATGGAACAAAAAGTAAACTTAAAATCAGAAGATATTTATTTATTTATTCATCAAATATTTGATTTTGTCATTGAAGCTGTTTTGACAAAAACGAGTAAATAGATTATATGAAGTTACCTCTCAACTAGTGAGGAAAGAGTCTGGAAGACTTTCAAATCAGGGAGTACAAAGTATGAAATAAATACACACAATTATACATCATATTTTTTGTTGTTTTGATGGTAACGTGATATGTTGCAGCAAAGTGCTGTCCCATTCATATTTACACCAGCTCAAGCCCTCACAGCGTCTCACGCTCAACCACTTACCAGGTGACTTCAGTAAGTCCTTGAGGGTTCAGGGTTTGAGGCTTTAGGGGGGACATTGGGATTGGGTCATAGTGAATGCTGGATAACCTCATGACTGAATTTACCTTTACTTCCGGCAAAATGCCCCCTCTCACTACATCCATGCTCTACTTATCAGTCGCGGTCGTTATGTCAAAGCAAGAGACTAACGTGTGCTGTGATGCTGTTTCCTCAACGTTCCGCGGGACATTCACGGCACGTTGTTATTCGAACCTTCCGGGAACTTTTGGCGACCATTGGCTGAAGGCCAGGGTTCAGGGTAGGTCTGTTCAAGGTGGAGCTTTCTGTTCTGGTTGAACAGGCTTTATAATGCATCACATTTTAATTGTCAAACCTACTAGTACCACAAATGAATGGACAAGATGTCACATTACATAAAGTGAAATAAGCTGGTTAAATGTAATAGCCATTGAGTCGGGTGGTGAAGAGACACCCTTTTGTACAAGCAGTGTACTCAAGACCAGAATTCGTTCTTTATTTGACAAAGTCATAGTACTTGCTACTTGCTCTATAGTTTATAAAACTATCTACTGTGATACTTAAAGAAGCCCACATTTTGCTGTTAATATTTATGTAGCCAACTCTCACTAAAGTAATATTTGAAATGCCAGGCTTTTCTTATCCTCTTATGTATTTCTATTGATAATATATATTCAAGTGTTAGTGATTGTCCACCGTTTCCTTCCTGTCTCCTTGTCCTAACTAGTCCTTGACACTCTTTTAGTTTAGTTTTGTTGAAATCGTGGTATTAAATCATATACCTCCCTCTTTAAGGTGGACGTACAGTTCCTGATCATGACCTTACTGTCTCCGGCGGATATCTGCATTCTGGGAGCCACCAGTCGGTACTGGAGGGCCATGGTTAGAGATCCAATACTGTGGAGATACTTCCTGCACAGGGACATGCTAAACTGGCCCTCCATTGATCACGTGAGCATGCCCCAACTGGAGTTGTTGGACGCACCACTAATCAATGAAGACGAGAGCCTGGACGATAGAGAAGAGTGGGGCGACAAAGGGATGGAATCGAAAGTTGACTACATGTCAGAGTGGGTGTCTTTTTCTGTCGTCCCGTATCGAGGTCAGTTTGTTTGAAAGAGATTTTGACCGCCGTTTATGTCTCGACAGATACCTGAAAGGCTGCCCATCCTGCAGACAACAATGGCTTCCCTCACGGCCGACATATGAGGTCGTGACCTCTTTTCTCCAGTCTCTGGTGCCCTCATCTGAGCCACGTTATGCCATGTTGGGCCCCGGCATGGAGCAGCTGGACGTCTCTTTAGTCACAAGGCTCCTGCGTGCTCCAGATGTGCTTCCAGTGTCGGGCACTCCTCACAGACAGATAAACGGTGAGGTAACTTTTAAAGTTGAGTGCTGATGATGAAGGCCATAAGCTCTTCCCGGTCACCATTATTAGCATAGTGACAAAAACACCCCTGAATCAGTTTAAAGTCCAGCTTCTTCTTGAGCTGATAAGAGCTGGCACTGGAACAAGATCACTTCAACAAGCAGATAATGCTGATGTGGTGATTTTTACAAACCACACACTTCACTTATTTGTTGTACGTTTACTTTCCTACCACTCGGTGGCAATATTGGCCAATAATTGTTATCAGCTAAGACGCCCCAAGAATCTAACCGACCCTTGTTTTTATACTCTAGGTATTGGCTCAGGGATCAGTTACATGTTCAACAACCAACACAAATTCAATATCCTGACTCTGTACTCAACCAATAGGTAAGCACTTTGTATTCAAAGATACCATGTGAGTTGCAGTTATAATCTGTTTTTCCTGCGTGTCATTGTGAATACTGCCACCGTCATTAAACTGTGTGTGCTTGTGTGTGCAGGGCAGAGAGGGAGAAAGCCAGATTGCAGCAGCAGAGCATCAGTAATAAACTTTTTACCTTTGAAGGAACCGATGACTCAGGCTGTCCAATCTACAGCCCTGCTCCTCAGGTCCAGCAAGTGTGCCAGGTGGTGGACGGTTTCATCTATGTAGCCAATGCAGAGCCTGAGAGAGGTGAGATAAAGATGGCATATCTATTCGCAGCTTCTGCTCCTCTGCTACCACCATGTCGCATCATGCACAGTGTTTTTTTTTTTGCCATATAAATTGCCAGCGAAGACCATTTGCATGAAAAACCATGTCATCAGTAGGCGACGGGGAGTCCGAGGCGGCTCAGATTCGGGCTGTGCTTAGCTGTGCCGAGGGCTCAGCGACCAGGCCTCTGCTGGTGCTCTCCTGTGTCTCCAGAGAAGAATCGGAAGAAGTCAGGATAACCCGCCTGCAAACCAGTACCAGCAGAAACAGGGCCAGGTGTCGAACTCCCTGTGTCAACATCGCAAAGAGACTCGGACTACCCCAGCTGGCTAATCCTTGGATGGTAATTGAAAGATTAAAAGATTGATAATTGAAATCTATCCAGTGTCAGTTTCATGAGACTTTTTTTTTTTTTTTTTTTCAACCTGTGTTTGTGTTTCTCGCCCTTATTCAGGTGCAGGATACAGTAGCAGAATCCCTATCAGGTCTTCTGGAGGGCGTCTCCTGGTTGCTGAGATGTTCGGGAGTCAAACTCTATGGTAGCTAGTTATCTAACTTCTGCTGGCTGCCAGATGAGTGAAAACCACCAAGACACACTATACGGCATTACCTGAGTAATTTATGCCACATCTGCACTGATGGGTTTCCAACTATTATTCATCCGGGACAACTGAGAGAGACTCTGATCTTATTTAAAGAGAGAGCCAAATGAAGGAGTGATGGCGGGACAGGAGGTTTGACCCCCCCCCCCCCCCCCAAACTAGGGTTGTTGACTTTAGACAATAATACAAACAACAGTACACACTCAGGTCTGTTCAGCTGTTTAAGTTACACAAAATGTAGTTGTTGTAGGATGAACACTGCTTGTTCAATGAGACTTGCAGTAAAACACAGATATAAAAAGACTCCGGTGCAGGACTACAAAAACCCAAATGAAAAAAATGTAAAATCTCACTTTGACTCAATTTATTACCACATTTAAGACTTGGCGTGCTGCTGACTAATCAGGTTGCCCGCTGTTCAGTTCAACAATGGGAAAGAGATTTTTCCTGATTTGACATGACACTTTTCAATATTTCATCTACGGTTCATAACGACCCGGCCTTTTTACAGTCAGCTTATGTAACTTTCAGACAAAATCCACTGCCCTCTGATCAATGCTTACCTCTCGTATACCGTGAAGATATGACTTTTACAGCTAAACTATAATACAAGCAATTTAATGAAGTCACTTTATTTTAAATATTTGATCTTGTGTAATAAAGAAATGTTGCCTTTTGAGAAATGGCAAATACTCCTCTGATTTTAAATATTTGCATCTGTTATCTGTACAATTAGGAAAAAAAAAAAAAATATATATATATATATATATATATATATAAAATAAATTTCTTATACAAATGTTTTTTATGAATACAGATTTCTCTTGTGGTGGAGAAGTCACACTTTCAGTCTCTCATAACCCTGATAACTGTATTACATGTCTGTTAAATAACCAGTAAATCGCTGTTCAAGTATTCACAAATGACAAAACTATTCTATGTATGTTAGTCACGATTTTTGTCTTCTCTCCTTCCTTCTTTCACGTCTTCTCTGCACACATTCACAAGTTCAAAATGTCCTGAGCAGTGGATGGTATATTTCCTCCTGCTTTCCTCTCCTCTGAGGTCAGCCCTGGCATGAAATGTTGAGTCAACATCTGTCAGCAAGCGAGGGGAGAACATTCATACATTTTATTTTTTTAGACCTCTCACTTATTATGTGTAAGTTGTGTTTGTCCCATAGAAATGATCACCCGGTTCATATTGGGTGTCCCTGGTGGCAGCGTTCGCATGACCTAATGGCAGCATGTAAGGCATGACAACATAATGAGCCTCGCTGGTGCTCTTTTGTTCTAGTCCCCTAGGTAACCACAAATCTTTGGTAAAAGTATATGCCCCCCCCCCCCCCTGGCAGCCCTTCCATCAGAGAGCTCTTTTGTCTCAACAATCATTTTCATAGACATACACAGACTTAAAATAGGACCATGATTGGTGCAATTTAGGTGCATTTAGCTGAGCTGAATACTGGTGAAGCGGAGATTGATTCTTTTTTTTTTTCCCTGCTGAGATTTAAAGGGAAATTATGGAGTCTGACTTTTCCTCTCAACTCATCTCTCTGTTCTCTGTAAACAGGATGTCTACCTCTTAGCTACTCGCTCCACAGTTATTTACCTACATTTTACTTTTGTGTGTTGTGTGTATGAACGCTCATGCTTACACCGAATGTCCAACAATGAAGGTGAACCACGTAAAAAAATATTTTGAAAAATAGTATATCAACAATGGTAACTTGTTTTTCGGGCAGGTATGCAGAGAACAACTGCTTTATCTTTTGTTCTTACTCTGTGATCATGATGCAGCCAATGGAGGTAAAGTCCTTCCGCTGTCAGTGTGGATGAATATGTACAGTTACACTCTGAATGAATGAGTGAATGAAGATGAGCTACTTTTGTGTGAATGCAGACTAAAGAAGGTAAACTAGCGATGAGGTTACTGTGGGTTGGCATCCAGGATGTGTTGAGTCCATTGCTGGAGCTTGCTTTGCTAGGACATTTTCAGAGTCTGTTTGTTTAGACTGCAGACTGTGGACCATTAGCACACATCCCTACATAATGTTTGGTGGGGGGGGTTCTGGGGCCTTGTTTTGGAAGGTAGGCCTCCGGCTGCCTCTCGTCTTCCGAAATCCAAAGGGGCCTCTGGGAAATGATGTCACGAGGAAGACACCCCTATACTGACCCAAGACGGTTCACAGAAGTCTGCAACAGTATGTGGACAGTTACCACATGCCATGTAAGATGTGTATAGTGACACCAGCACGCAGCCGATTGGAAACGCTGTGTATATAAAAGACCGATAAAAAGGCTCTTCCGTGGCTCACAAGGATTTCATCTTGATGTAATGCCAGTGTTGGAGGGGTGTTTATAGGGTTCTTTGTACAGCCTGAGGCAATAGAAACAAAAAATAATCAGGTATTTCCTATTTCCCCTGCTCAATGAAGCTTACGTTTTTGTGCTGTCCAATATACAGTATATAGTATCTCCATATAAGCCATAATGGCCTCATTCACCACTACTTTTCAGAATTTGTAGAATAAGTCAAATATTGAATTTGGAGAACTATATTTACTATATTTTATATTTACTGAAAATGCTTTCTGTTGCGTGCACAGTATTGAAAACACGTTCTGTGCACCTATATAAATAACAGGTGGGGTGGACCACTATTAGAAACATCGGTACAACGTAAATCTATAATTCAGCAATAACTATTGCCATTGCCACGTTTATGATATTACTTTGCTGTTGAAAATGTTTGTTGTGCTTTCTGGGGCTGCAGTTTGTGGTGGTGCAGAATTACGTATTCATAAAGCGTCATTAATGCTTTGTTATTGCAGCAGTAGATTCAACAATGGGAGTAAACTGCTTTGAATCGAATGAAGCTCTGTCGCTGTGTCAATAATTGTCTGACTTGAAATATTGAATTTAGCTAAAAACACTCCTCACAGAGTGAAATACAGCGGCCAGCTCTGCCTCGCCGTCTTCCTCAGACATCATCCTCTCCATCTTCCGCTATCCCTCTTCTTCTCCGTTGTCTCATCCCACCCTTTTCACTCTCTCCTCCTTTCATTAGAGTTAAGTCCCTGATTTGTATTCCGCGATAACGGCCAAGATTAACGTAGGCATTGAAAAAAAAACAAAAAAAAAACAGCATTTGCATGATGCATTCACTGATTAGGCTAAGCGTCCCTCTTAATTGTGTTGTTTTGCACATGGCGGGGCTCTCATGCTGATACTCTGTGGATCTTACTCTTCCCATGCAATCTCACCAATTCGCTTCAATTTCCTCCCCACTTCACTGCGTCCGTCCCACCGACCTCCCGCTGCCATACACCAATATGGCAGGTCAGGGACTCGCAATACTGGATCAGGGTTTTAGAAGTGTTAATGCTGAAGTACTTGTGAATCCCTTTGAACCTATGAGCAGCTCGGTAATAATGAAGATATGGAACCAGGAGCACAGTGATCCGTCCTTGTATTTGATGTTGTTGTTGTTATTTCTATGTGTGTGTGTGTGTGTGTGTGTTCCCCCTGTAGCCATCTCCTCTCTTTTACCCTAATCCAATAGGCAGCAGGGTGCTGACATATGGTGGTGAGTGGCCACACTTGTGACGTGAAACAGCACTAAATGCATTACAGGTGACTTGAAGGGGATGACACAAAGGGCACTCTTTCATCATGTGGAAAATAAAAACAGACAGCCAAAACACGGAGAGGTCCTGCATGGCTATTGAAAGGAAGCATCACGAAAGATGCATAAATAAAAAAAACAATTACGGGAATATGGCTGTGAGTGAAGCAACGGTGCTCAGTCAGGCGGCTCGGAGATTGAAGCAAAATGATTTGAAAAACTGTGGTGATTTACATATTGTATTTACATATAACAGTGAATTGATCCTTCTGATGAATAGTTCCTGTGCAAAAGTCTGACATACTTTATTCCTTGGTGCCATAGACTTCCATTCCTGTTCAAAACCTTTTAAAAACACATACATGAGCCACATTATTACACTGGGAGATGTGTCACATTATTACATTGAACTTGGGCACAATAGACTGTGGTTGTTTTTTTGTTTTGTTTTTACTGATCCTGCCAAACCAGTTTCATCCAGTCAAACCTTTCCCCTGCTGTAAATACTCACTGGCACATTAAATCCACCGCTGAAAATAGTCCTTGACGAATACACTGTTTACTTCAGTTTGACTCATGTTTGCTTAAAGCTACAGTGCCTATAGCTGTTTTAGGAAATGATTTAGCCTTTTTAAGAAGTGAAACTCTTATATAAATATGAGCCATTCATAAAGATTTAGATCAGAACATTCAGGGCTGAGAATCACAGACAGGATGTGGAAGTTGGAAAGTATTTGTGGAACGACTAATGCATGGTTGGTTCTGGTCTATTCCAAAAATACCGAATATCACCCGCCCCGTCCTTTAACGTGGATTATTGGATATGGATGAATGTGGCTTACAGCAGACTGATCAAGGTTGAGTCACCAGCGACAGCACTCCCAGCCCTGCAGTGCAGGCACAGTGACATCAGGCTGTGGGCCAGATGCATTGTTCTGTTGTCGCATTCAATACAGCATAAGTCCACATGATCACTCAGGGCAGACAATCACAGGAATGAGTATTCCATAACAAAGGAACTAATTCAATGGACGCCCCCCACTCTGCTCCAATCAGGGCTCTCCGTCCCTCTACTGACCAATACATGGCCATGGTCAGGGGTCACTTACTACAGACACACTGTTTGTGGTGGGTTTTCTCTGTTTGGTAATTAATGTCACAAAGTGCCCCGAGACCAGTGAAAAGGTCAGCTAATTACAGTAACCCTAAACCTCATTTCAGCTAAAGCTCTTTCCTCTGTGCAAGTTATAATTGACAGTATTTGTGTTGCAGCCTTGTTTGTCTCACAGCGTGGATATGAGCACTGCAGCCGTACGACTTAGGAAAAAGCTAAGCCGTAACTTGTGGGCCTTTGTGGATTTAATAGAGACGGGGATAAGCCCATAAAAATATAAGGATGGCTGCGCTCAATGCAGACGTGCCAATTCCATTTCTTTCCCCCTTGCATCACAAATGATGTCAACAACAGTGCATTAATGGGGAGGAAGATACAACCTCCAGGCCTCAGCAGCCTGTATGTTTGTCGGTCTGTCTTTGTTTCTATTTCCAGCTGACTATGTTGAACACTGTAGGTTCCAGTTTGTCATCTTTTCTTAGTGCTCATGTCATGAACATGCTGCTAAACTCCTTCGTCAGTCCAGAGGACAGAGGTGAACTCGACTTTATTGGCTCACACATGACGTCATAACGTGAAAGTGTAAACTGTTGCGTTGTATGTAAAATGAGCAGGAATGCTGTCACGCCAAAGTCAAATCCTGAAAAGAAAAACTATCACATGGTCCACAAATACACGCAACATGCAGTTTAGCAGCAGCAACAGCACATGGGGGCGTTTCTCTCTCACGTGTCAGTGCGGGCACTCCATGCTAATCGATGGCTCTTGGGTCCGGGGATGGGGGGGGGGGGGGGGGGGGGGTCTTGGGGGGGAGGTATATCCAGACAGCTGAAATTCTGGGCGAGCCTCTCGTGGCGTCACTTCTCCAGTGGACCCTCCACGTGAGCCCACACAGCCTACACTTTACAGACAGGCAGCCATTCATGAGCGTTCTCAGCATCATGTTGTGTGAAGTTACACCCTTATGAGCCTCTCTAAAGCGCTTTATTCCTGTTTTGTTCGTCTTTTCCCTTTAATTTTCAATCAGCGGACATGTGATCAAACACATACATTTGTTATGTAATGCCAGGCAGACATAGTAGCCTAATAATAATAATAATAATACATTATCTGGTGATTTTATTTCCAGCCATCTGAAGGCAACAATCTGTTCCATCTGCAGTCTCTAATTGGAGTGATGTAGCGCACTAAGCCACAATTACGCACGCCATGTCCGCTGCTTAATTGATGTGCAACAAGCACCAGACTGTTGCAACGAAACAAAAACAAAATCACCGCAGAAACCTCCGTGCTCGTGCGCACATAAAACTGGTCACTTATGTATAATTACACTACAAAGCTTCTGTTGTAAACCGGCACGTTAACAAGGTCCCGCAGCTCCGTGAAAAGTTGTGGACCACTATAACACAACTTGGACCGTCGGGACCATCCGTGTTCTCCGTGTCTCCATCTCGAAGCACCGGGTAACCCAGGGCAACAGCTGATCGCGTCATCCCCTGCTTAACGTCGGACCAAAGTAGCGCCTGCAGCTCCGCGGTTTTGATTACGACAGCACACACAGGTGGACGTGATGGGGAGCATGGCGTGATGTCTTTCGCGTTCAGTTTCAAAGCGGTGCTCGTGTTCCCAGAAAATGAAATATTCATTTATGTACGATTGCAAAGCTTATGTCGCAATATGAAGATAAGACTTGAGCCGTGCCCTCGGTGTCCTCGTGAGCGCACAGAGCAGCAACTGACCTGCTATCGATGTATGGATTATAAAGCGATACAAACAAACGCTCTGCGCAGCTGCTGTTTCTAATGACAGTACGGGACGGGCATCTAATCATCTGAAACATGACACATAACACGTTGATGTAACCCAAAAAACGTGTTCAGTGTTGTATTGTCAGCAGATTAACTTTTTTAAACACCTTCGATCACGCTGTTGTATTACGGCACCACATTATCTTCCCCACGTTATGAACGTGCATATGGCTGTCGTGCGCATGCGTATCCAGGGCAGCGACCCAGTGCACTATGGGGTCAATACATTTCATTTGCATATGGAAACAGGATTTGAGGCAGGATTTGAAGAAAAAAAAAAATTATAATAATAATGGAAAATGGAAAATGTATTGGGTGCTGAATGCAGTACATGATTATTGAATCTTTAAAAAACAAACTAATCAAGGATATGATAAATTCCTGCAGTCAAGTAGCCTACAAGCAGAGACGACTAACTTAAACTTTTCTGCATTTTGTCCTCAAATTGAGACAAAAAAGTCACTGTTCACGGAACATCAGTCTCGTTGGTTAAAAATTGAAATAGCATATGTTGCATGTTTCTTCTTCTGGCATGGTTCTCTCTAATAACAAGTAGTACAATGTTAATTTGCTTCCTCGTTTCAACTTTGCCTCTCACCAGAAAGCTCCTCACAGGAGAGTTTTATTTTGGAGGTTGTGGCCCGGCAGTCTTCCTCCCCGGCTGTCCCTGCTCATAATGGAGCAGATTGGATTGTTGGCGGATGGGGGCGCTTCACCGCCATTAGAAACACACATACACACCGACACACACACACACACACACTCTCTCTGGCTCGGTCTATGCGACGCTACGCGTGTAGCGCCTGAAAGTGGACTAGAAGATGGACTGAGTTGCAGATAAGACAACAAATCTTCACCGCGGAAGCGAACCGGACCCGATTATTCGATGATCGGATGATGTGAAAACACTGATCGCGGAGATCAGACCGGGGCCGAGCAGGCTGAAGTGAAGAAGCAGGACTTTCCGTGCCTGTTACTCACGCTGGCCATCAGATGACCAAGTTCTGAAAAGTCGACCTGCGCTGTCTTTGCGGGGTTTAAGCTCGAGACTTCGGAATAAGTAAGTACGTTTATGTTTTGTTTCTTTTAAAGCGCGGAGAGCTTCTTCTTTTTTTTCTTCTTTTTTTTGCGTTCACCCATATCTCCGAAACTCCATGTGTTACGCAGCTTACGCACGATCCTGGAAACTTTGCTAAAAAAAACAATTTAGCAAATTACAAATGCAATTTTTGCTCTTTGCAAAATCTTGTTTGACCAATCATACATGTTTAATACGCTGAGTCTACTGCACGGTGTATTTGAAGCTCGCATTAACGTGACATCAACTTAAAGTTGGTCTAAAATTCCGCTGCAACTGCTCATGAAGTGACAGCCGTGGTCTGTGTGGACGGGTGCAGCCCAAAGAGCGTAACACTGATACATATCAAATCCCGAGGGAGGAATAGAAACATCTGCGTGAGATAGAGATGAGCTCGACACTGGGGGGGGGGGGGGAAAGGGGATCGAACCTCGAATTAAGTGTACAGCTGAAATATTCTGTAGTGTTTCTTCACTGTTGACACAGCCTGGTGTATTGTTGCATGCACATATGGAAATCAGCACAGGCCCATGCTCGCTCCAGTGACCATGATATGCTTATTTACTTTACTGTAGATGCATTACAGGAGGAGTGCAGCCATAGAGATAATCGGTTTTCCTTTCTTCACTGTTTTGATCTATTAATCAACAAATGTAGAGCAGTGCTAATGAGAAGTTGCCAGAGTTCATGATGCCTTTTATGTTGTCTCATCAACTGCCCAAAAACCCAAAGGAATTCAGTTTACATCAATACAAAATATATACAACTGGAACCAGCTTATGTCCGGATTCTTACTGGTTAAATTACTTAAACCACTGAAAATACACTCAAGATGTTGATTCATTTATTACCACACTACGTTACTAAATGAATTAATTGAACATTATTTCCATCCAGTATTTGACTGTAAGAGCAGTTTGACAGATTCTATGCGTTTTTATTATTATACTGCTTGTATTAGAAAGTGCAGCACGCTGGGATGAGAGGCCATGTGCAAACTCAATCTGGTTTTGTGTAATATTTCAATTGGTTTCGCCCTGCTGTAGTTAGTTAGATTCCTCAAGAAAAAGGTTTTACTGCACCGTTGAGTCCCATGACTTTTTTTTTTTTTTTTCTTCCTCTGTTGTGGCTCCAGATCATTCTTTTTTTTAAAATCTAAATCATATATACATTGCTTTCACTATTGCGTCCACTGGATGGCATTAGTTTAGGGGCAATTTAAAAATAATCTCCAATCCCCTGGCACTGGGATGTTATGCATAATATCACAAACCAGTTTTCCTTTAAGACCGTATGGTTGGATGGTATTCACCTAAATATAGCTAAGCCATATTCAATAAGATATATTGTTACATCGGCTCCTCAGATGCAGAGAAAAAGCAAGTTGAAGGACATGTATAATAGCAGCCTCCTGAGGTACGAGGTGTATTAATAGACGAGGCGAGGGGTTTTTAAGAGACATTATAGTTCCATCAGTTTCTGTCTCATTGTTTGCTCCACTCCCACATACAACATTAAGTACAGCTGTTATGTTCTGACAGCACTCGGGAAGACCATTAGATTTTTACACGCATTAACGTGCACTTTGTCTGATGGTGGTTGTCAGGATGAGTGTGTGTGTGTGTGTGTG